>NC_143013.1:252502572-252722572 GCF_055824585.1 Amblyomma mixtum
AGTAAGCAGTAATGAGCGTTTCATTTTGCAAAATCTGCATGTTCGCAACGCTTTGCCTCGCAAGAACCCATCGCAGCTACTGCGTCCGACGAGAGTGTACGCACTTATCCGATTCGTTACACACTGCATTCGCCAACGTTTCACTGAGCTAACAAAGCAAACGACGACGCCGAATTAACACTTTGGCGCGGCACTGCCAACTGTATTGATATACGCGAGCTCAATTTGCGAGCGCAGAGACGTCGAACAGCTGGCTGCAAAGAATAAAAAGTTGAAATAACGCAATTACTAACGGCAGCCTCTCGGGCGGGCCCTTTCGGGACCGCTTCAGTAAAAAGAAAAAAAGGTTTGGAATCGTCAGCGCCGCACAATTTGTAACGGCGGAGGAATATAGCTCTTAAAGAGGCAGGGACTCCCCCTCCAACCGCTCAGTCCGGAGCCCCAACACACACTGCCTCGGCCATTGCCTAACAAGGAGAAATGAGTTCGAAGAACCGCTCCCCCCGTATCAGCGGCGCGTGAGCTTGGCCATGCAGTTCGCTGATGCGTAATTCGGTTACAACGGCGCTGATTGAATTTGTTCCAGACTTTCAAGCGCGCGTTTGAACGGCGACCCGACGACGCGTGCGTCTTGTTGGAGACCGCCGCAGTTTCGCAGTTGGGTAAAGACTATCGGGGGGCTAGCGGGGCGGGGGAGATGATAAAGACGGTGACAGTGACCCGTTTTATCAAGGCGCGCGTTGCATCAAAGGCTGAGTGAATGGACGCTGTGAACGAGGGGCGGCGATCGCGCAGGACCTCTTTCCTCGCGAGTTGTGTGCAGCGCAGCGGGATGAACACGGCTAGGCATGTTCTCCAAAAATGAAATAAAAAAGTACGAAGAAAAAATGTGCTTATGAAAGGTTTGGTTTATGGGGGCGTAACGACCCAAAGCGACTCAAGCTATGAGAGTCGCCGTAGTGGAGGCCTTCGGAAATTCCGACCACCTGGGGTTCTTTAATGAGCACTGGCATCACGCAGTACACGGGCCTCTAGAATTTCACCTTCATCTCGAAATTCGACCGCCGTTGCCGGTATCGAACCCGCGTGTATAGGGTCAGCAGCCGAGCGCCATAACCACTTCGCCACCGCGGCAGTTTATAAAAGGCGTCACATATTGCTGTTTGTACAGTGGCTTCGCTTGGATGATACTGTTTTCTTTTTTTACGGCAAAATGCGTTTTGTAAATGTTGTAGGGGTACATAATGTGGTTGTCGAAAGAAAAAGAAGTTGCATGGGGCACCATAATCATCATCAGCCTGACTACGCCCACTGCAGGGCAAAGGCCTCTCCCATGTCTCTCCAATTAACCGTGTCCTTTGACAGCTGCGGCCACCATATCCCCGCAAACTTTTTAATCTCATCTGCCCTCCTCATTTTCTGCCTCCCCCTGCTACGCTTGCCTGCTCTTGGAATCCACTCCGTTACCCTTAAGGACCAGCGATTATCTTGCCCATGGTGTTAGAATGATCTTGCCTTCGTATTACATGCCCTTCCCAAGCCCGTTTCTTCCTCTTGATTTTGGCGCATGTAGCAGTTAAACGAACTGATCGATATCACGGAACCGGGACCAGGTTGGGATAGTAGAAGTAGGGAGGAAAAAAGCGTGGTGCATTAAATTTCGTAGAAAAAAAGAAAGAGAGAGTGATAGAGAAAGAGAGAGGGAAAGAGTGGTATGGGGAGTTTCAAAATTTCTAGACGAAGAAATAGACAGAAAAAGAGGCACTAATACTTGGCATCGAGCATTGCGTTTCCTCGGCGCTTCTTTAATGGTTTAAAATAAACACCGTATTGTTCCACCCTCAGAGACGGTGGCGCAGTGCCTGAGGCATTCAACGGCCGAGAAAAAGGCCGTGAGATCGATTCATGCCCGCAACGGCCTCATTTAGAACGGATCCAAATTAAAGAGCTTCTTTGTGTTGAATCGTGTCAGCGCTCACTCAAGCACTCCATCTGGTTTAAATTAATTCAGAGTTCTCCATGACGGCTTCTCTCGTACGTAACCAAGCTGCAGCAGCCGGACGTTAAAGCCTCACACAAGTGATATTATCGAGTGGGTGCAGTATACTAAAACGTATTTGAAACAAATAAATATCAGTACTGCCAATATAAAATATCTCATACGCGTAAAAAAAATACTTTGATGCCATTATAAAAACGGAATATTATATTGTTGACTAATTTCCGTTTCCTCGCAAAACTAGACAAAATGAGCGCACTCTCCGCCAGATAATTTCGTCAAGCATCGCGACAGAAATACGGAAGTCACCCGTTGTCTCAAGAAAGTGAAGCGGGATATGTATTCCAGGCTTAGCATGATAGTCCTCGAGCCGAGCGGTGAAGCAGGCTAAGCAAGGCCCTACTGTGCAGTGGGGAGGCAGAAACTGTCGCGCGTAAGAGGGCAGAGGCCGCATAACGCCGTTATAGTCTACGCACGACTGCGCGGAATTAACGAGACAGGGCAGCTTAGGCAGAGGTGCGGGAGTTCGGCCTTTGCGGCGGCAAACACCAAAGATGGCGCGTTTCCATCAGAGCGTCGCCAACGGAGCCATTGTGAGGAGCGCGTCCGAGCTTCAAAGCGGCGCTTTATAAGCGGCGGGTGTCGCGTTCGACACGCCGCTGTTTTTCAGTTTATGGATGAGCGAGTAAATTGGGGTTGCGGGCGGGTATCTGCGACGCTGCGGCGACAGTAGCTCCAAAGGGCGCGTCGATCGCATCGTCACTGAATAGACGAAGTGCTGTTAGAAACCCGCTGAGTTTACTCAGTATAACGCTTCCTTATGCCGTTCCACGCAAAGTGTATGAGTTACCATTTTAACGAGAAGTTCATAACCCCGTTCTCCGAAATGTGAACGACGCCAGTGTGCTGTGTGATGTCAGTGCACTTTAAATAACCCCTGGCGTTATAAATTAAAGCCTGAGCTCTCCACTACGGCACCTCTTTCTCTTTGCCTTCTTTCATTCCTTCCTTTATCCTTTCCCTCACGGTGCGGTTTTACTGTAGACACTGAGTGAGTGTGCAATAAATTTAACTGCTACCAATTATTACTAATAATATCGTCACGAGGCGACAAGTTATCGCTTTGTTCATTAATGCTACTGCTGCACCACGATATAAAGTCTTGTAGCTGTTCATAAATGTTAACTTCGAGTCATTGAGGTGCGGAAGCTGGAAACTTAGAAGAGAATGAATATGAATATGAATGTTTGTTTAAATTTCATTCTGGACAAATTTTGATTGACTGGTTCTGCATTCACTTAATAGGACAAAGGATTGAGGTGTCAGTCAGAAAAAAAAATTACGTGAGACTGCATCGCTCGGTTTTCAATGGGCAGGAAAGACGAACAAATTTTAAACATGATTATTGCAGAGAGAGGTGTGAAAACTCCTCAAACTGAAGGAAACACACATACCTTGCCATTAGAAAACATAAAAAAAATTATGCGTTGTGACAGCAAAACTGAACTAAACGAGGCTTCCTGATTCGCACTCCAAATCTGAATACATGGCTTCATTTTCTTCAGCGACAGCGCTGGGACGACAACAGTTTGCACTTAAGCGCTTTTGTCGCGATGATGTTTTTCACTTCCACGTGCCAGCGCTTCAACGTGACAGCTAAAAGCGACTTATCACCCGCCTTCTTTCCACGCGGACGACACACACACCACCAAAACTCTTAACGCGTCGATTTGGGACAAAGCGACCGTATTCCACCGCGCGTCGACGTTGCTGTGACAGCATTTGAGTGAATACGAAGTGAACGCGAGCGACTTCCACGAGAAAAAGGAACACCTTTATCTCTTCCTCGACTTAGCTTTTTCGGCCGCAACGTCCGCATGAAGACCGAGCGGACGGCAGGCAGGCGGTCGTCTCGAGTCGGCTCGATTCGACAGTGCCTGTCACTCTTATCTCTCGGCCGCAAGTGTTGTTCTTGAGCTATACGGCCCCTAGGGAATGTCAGCCACATCGCAGAGTCTATTCCGGCGATACTACGCACACAGACCGCGCGCTACGCATCTTATAGAACCCTCGGGGACTACCCTATAGACCGCCCAGCGAAAGCGTACCAAGGGGACACAGATTTGCTCTTAAACGCTCGATCGATGGCGCCAAAGTGCGGCTGTGAGAGGTACGACCGCGCGATGGAAACGAAGCAAAGACAGAAAGGAAAACAAAGGAGCAGAAAAGATCGCTAGCAGCGAAGTGTGACGTGAGTGACAAAGACTGAAAGGTCGACAGTAAGAGGGAGCCAGGCGATGCGATCGCGCGAGCTTGCGCGCGAGGACAAACATCGTGGCTTCGTCTCTCTCTGTGCGTGCTGAATAAAGAAGAGAAAATAGAAAAAAAAAAAATTAGGAAAGGAAAACAGACTTCCCGGGACCCTGCGGCTGGAGAGATAAAGGGAAGAGAAAACATTTCTCGGTGGCCACAAAGGCGCGGGACAAAGGAGCTTTAGCCTAGGAGGCGGAAGGAAGTAGAAAACGGGAAGTGGACGTGCGCGGGACCGGAAGCGAAAAAGGAATAAAAATTGGGCAGAGACTCCCGTCAAGAATAAAATGTGTGTGCGTGGGGGGGGGGGGGGGGGGGGGGATCCGACAGACGAAAAACAAACGTCAAGTGCGGCGTGAATCAAATAGACCTAATCGAATAAGTTTAGGTTAAGGGACCCTTAGGTATGTAGGCGTCACTGGAAACGATACGAAGCGGGTCCGATATCGTGCTTCTAACAGTGAGTTCTTTTCTTTCTTCCTTTTTTTTTGTCAGTGTAGTCGCCTGGAATGGAAACAGCACTTTACTCTGCTTTTACGCTTTGGGTACACACGAGAATGGAAGAGGTGCGCTTATAGGTTGGTTAAACCCGTCCGACTGTTTGTAGTGTCAATAGTACCAGAAAAAAAAAAAATGACGCACGATTTAGCGTGGTTAGGCCAAATGCGAATTATGAGCGCTAGAACTTCGGTTTTCACTTTCATTTCGGTTTCGAGTCGAGGCTCAGTTTTCAATGCCATGCAAGCGTCAGGTCAAAGGTCGGCGAAATCGTAGAGGGGGCCTTCGTATACGAGGGCACTAAATACTGGATGGATGGATGGATGGATAGGAGCGCCCCCTTTGAAACGGGGTGGTGGCAATTGCCACCATGCTCAGCTTTTCTTTATTTATTATTTTTTTTGTTTACTGTGTTGGCAATTCTCATTAAGATTCTCCATCAACTTTGCCTACGGTTTCCTACTATTCTAACCTTATGCCACATCTCTGCTTTTCAGCCACCAATCCTCCAATCGCTTTTTGCTGACTTCCACTGCAGATTTATTTACATGACCATTGTTATCTTTAAACCCTAGGGCCTCAGAAAGAGTGACTGTGCCTGCATCGACATCCGGATGGATACCATCACATTTGATTATGAGGTGTTCAATTGTTTCCACAGATCTACCACACACTGCACATGTGTCATCTTCTTCGTTAAATTTCTTTTTGTAGCTGCGCGTTCTAAGACACCCTGATCTAGCTTCAAAAAGTAGGGCACTGCCTCTTGAGTTATCATAGAAAAATTCTTTCCTGATCTGCCTTTTCCAGAATCGATATAGTTCTACACTATGTTTCTTTTCCATTGAATTCATCCAATTTTTAACTTCCGCGTTTTTAACCTGTCGTTTAATGCTCTTTCTTTCTCCGTCCTCATGACCGGCATACTTACTGGTTAGTTTTCTAGTTCTTTTCCGCCACTGTGAGTCAACGTTCTTTCTGTATAAATATTTAAATACCTTAGCTGCCCATCTGTTATCGTCCAATTTCCTCAGGCGTTCTTCATATAGTATTTTACTCTTAGCTTCCCGTGCCTCGAATGATGCCCAGCCCATATCCCCTTGTACTGCCTCGTTTGTGGTTTTGCCGTGGGCACCTAGTGCTAATCTTCCAACAGCTCTCTGATTTACGTCTAATCTCGACTGAACTTCTGCCCTTAAGCACAGAACCGCATTGCCGAAAGTAAGTCCCGGCACCATTATTCCTTTCCAAATACCTCTTAGTACTTCATATTTGTTGTACCCCCATAATGCCCTATGTTTCATTATCCCGGCGTCTCTTCGTCCTTTTGCCCTAAGAGCCTGTTCATGCTTTTCCGTGTATATCTGCCCTTCGTTTAGCCATATCCCGAGGTATTTGTATTCGGCCACTTTGGGTATTTCGTGGCCTTGTATTGTAAGCACCTGATCAGTTGTATCGTTAAAAATCATCACACCTGATTTTTAACGATACAACTGATCAGGGGGACACTTAAGCTCCGCCTTAAGGGTATGGCGTGATAGCTTCAGTGGGTTAATACCCATATATGCGGAATATTCTCTACTTCCCATTCATAGATCGCTGGGAGTCCTCGTACCACTCCTGGATGCATTGGTTAAGTGATGCGCCACTGCCCAGTGATGGCAGGTGCTGCCACTGGTGGGGCTTCCGTGAACTATAGGTTGCTCTTCCCGAGCAACCTCTCGAGACTAATAATTAACTGAACTGCCACCTGCCACGGTGGGCTGTTTTCTCACAATCCGGTGGGCAGGTGGTGATGACGTCACAAGGTCACGTGACCAAGGTGGCCCACGTGCCCCTCAGGCGGGTGGCACCCAGCGACTCCGCTCTTCGACGTCACAGAGAGACCGCACAGGTAACGAACGGCTAAGCGGCTGAGTGGAAGCTCTATAGTGCTAACGCACTAAAACTAACAAAAAGTAGGCACTGAAATACAGAACAGCGATAGCCACCGCGGTGGCTCAGTGGGCGCTCGGCTGCTGATCCGAGAGACACTGGTTCGATCACGGCCGCGGCGCTCAAATATCGATGGAGGCGAAATTCCAGAGGTCCGTGTACTGTGCGATGTTTAAGCATGGAATTCCCAAGAGAAGAGTCAGAAACGAGTCAGCAACGTTTCATTAAGGCCTAAGCAAAAATGAGGCCGTTCCGGGTGTCAAAGCAAATAGGCTATGTTTTATCATACTCCATCTCAAGGGCGGTTGTAGCAGCGTGGAACCTACAGCTCTCTGGTGCAGTCAGGGCTGTAGAAACGCAACCAATTTTCTCAAATATTTGAACACGTAAAACTCTTTCCGAGCAATGAAAACAGTAATTGAATACGCTGTTTAAGCTGGTGTTCTTAAAATACAGCGACTGTTTCAATCTCGGGTTAAATTACCGGGTTAAATCTGTTCGACGTCGAAATTCCATGCATTGGAGTCGCTTTGGTCACCATTTCTTTCCGGAGCGCTACGAGCATGACTTTATGGTCAGTTAAATGGCAAGTCATTCGGTGGCCAGGTCACCCCCTGCCATGGTGGGCAGGTTATGATGACGTCACAAGGTCACGTGACCTCTCTAGACCAATCAGCGGACTTCGTGACACCGGACATCGACGGGATTTCTGTGCGGCGACCACTCTGATGCTGTCGCATCATACACCGCCTCACCACGTACAATTGGCGAGGTGCAAGCCTCAACTGACGTCAAAAGCTGAATTTGATGATGGTTTCATTTTAATGTCGAAAAAGGTGCTTGTCCAAAAATCGCCACGGCTAAAACGTGTTTGGCTTCCAAGAGCTAGGGCCAAAGACCAGCTTTCTCAAGTATTTTACCCCAGGGGAGCTGAGAATCGGACGGGGGAAA
Organism: Amblyomma mixtum; assembly: GCF_055824585.1. Classification (NCBI taxonomy): domain Eukaryota; kingdom Metazoa; phylum Arthropoda; class Arachnida; order Ixodida; family Ixodidae; genus Amblyomma; species Amblyomma mixtum. Next base: position 252,510,266 of record NC_143013.1, read on the forward strand.
GTGAAGGCCGATTTTAAACAAATTTCTCATTCTCGCCAGGGAGATCTTTACGTCGGCTTGTATGCGTTTATGACGGTAGCCAACGATGCGATAGAGAGACATACATCAAAGTTTAAAGCTGCTCTTCCTAAAGTCTTCATGACACCAATACTAGGCGCCGTCAATATGAAGCCTACACACTGACAAAGCATTCGTGAGAAGAAAATAAGAACACGGCCACCAAGCACCAGAAACACCGTGCGAGTGAATACAGCAGCGCCCAAACGCTCAACCCTGCAGTCCTACATGAAAGCGCCGACGAGCGAGCATAATATGCCCGAGGCAGATGCCTGGTTCGAAAAGCACAGAGCGACTCCGCCGCGATCAAGACACCGGCTGCTGCATAACGGCGCGATACGCCAGCCTACCAGCAAAAGAAGAGTGTGGGAAAGAAGGGGGGAGGGGACCTGGTTGTCCCTTGTCTAACCAGCGACATCGGATCTCAGCTCGGGGTCGTGTCTCGGCGCCGGGGCCAGAAAGCCAGGAAGTTACGGCGAGTCGCCCATAGCAAAGTCTCGGCAAATGCCAGCCTCTCTCCCCATTAACAGGGACGCAGGAATGGCCACTCTGAAAGAAGACAACGACTGCGCTTCTTCCCTCATACACGAGAGTCTTGCAGCGAAGCGATTGTGTCCCTGACGCACGGTTGTCCGGAAGCGATGCTCCGAGATAGGGGAGACTCCCGAAACCTTGGCAAAGACCACGACAACAACAACAAAAACAACGACAGCAGCAGCCGAAGCAGCAAGAAGATGCCTGCATTACTTTGGGAGGCCTCTTCTCGTTTTCTCACCCCTTCTCCCCTCTCCCTGGGCCTCAAAGCCATGGCCGAGACGAGAGCTGTGTGCCCCCGTGGCAGCAATGAGATCGACAAAGGGCTAGACTACATCGTTACGGTGACAGCCCGTTCATCACCCGTCCAGGAAGCAAGCCACGCGCCACTAACTCGAATTGGCAGCGCAGCTACATGGGGCGCGCCGTTGCATCACCGCCGACGGCGACGAATGCATCACGATTTAGTCGCTATAAGCGCTTTAGCTTTCAGAAGGGCTCGCAGTGAATCGAATGGCCATCGCGGCTATAGATTTTGTTGCCTCATAACCAGGAGAACACTGACAGTGATCCAATCATCGTAATAGCGCTGTTTGTAATGACAGAACGAGACAAACTGACTGGCATTAAATGCGTGTCGCAAGAACTTAGCCGATAGATGAACGCGTGAGGTTTAGCTTCACACAGCGCTCGCTTCGTAAAGACCCTGGCTACCCAGAGAGGTTATGATTAACGCGAACAAAATCGTCTTATTTTTCAACCAGGAATAATCTCCGAGTTGTAGTTCAGAGCGCTTCACACAGTTTAGCACGTCGAAGGTGACGTTGCAAAACTGGGTGCCTTGACAGACTTCACCGCATGTGAGGCACTGAAATGTTGACACGGATGCATTGGTTACACTCTTATACCTGGCTGCGCGTAAGTTCCACTTAACAACTGGAACTTCAGTGGAACTTTGAAAAAAATTCAAGCAAATAACTTCCTTCCAGATAACAAATCGATTAAAATGTGAACGTTCAATTTAAATTTAGAAAATTATACGAATGCTACTCGCTGTTCATACTCTCGGATGGAGCGGGAGCAACTGGGGCGCTGACGTCCCACTCGATTTCTCGCACAAGATAATCGGTTTATGTCAGGTAACCCCGACGAACTCAGTGATACCACTTACGTGAACAAGGCGCGGGTCGGGTGACCGAAAAGAAGAGAACACCGAGTGTTTTATGCTTCTTGCTGTCCGCATTCTTGACCGCCGCTTGTTTGTGATGCATTGTTGCCAACTTGCCCGCTTTTCCACGTCGCGCTATTCTGTCAGGAAATCCGTCCAGCGTGCCCTTAAAAGCAGCTCCTTTCGATTCATAATGCAACGCCATTTCCAACCCTTTTTGCTCACTGAAGCTGCTCGCCGAGCTCAGAGTTAAACGAGATAGAAGTGGAATACGTAGAAACCGTGAAGTCCACTAACCATACCGTGACGACATCGAAAGGAGAAACCAAGAACTCGATCCAGGAGCGCTTTGCATGCTCCACTCGTTCATAGCGGCAGTAGAAGGAACTTATACGATTACACGATATCCCGTTCTTGTGATAACCTGGAAAAAGAGCCCCGTGTGCGCTACATATTGATCAGCTTCATGCATGATTCAACTCACTGCGGCCCGGGGTCAGTAGGAGGCTGCATACATAAGTGTACGTTGCCATTACGAGGAACGATGAGGGAAGACCTGCATGACGAGAAGCGGAGGCGGGCAACGGATGATCCGGAGTGCAATAAAGGATTTACTGCTACTGTTATTGTTTTTTTTTGTTCGGGATTGGAGTGTTTTTGTTATTGTGCCGATGGATAGCGGATCAGTCCCCCTCTGGCGCCTGAAGATCGGTCATCCAGGAAGAGCCATGTTTTGCCCCTTCTCATTACCGTATAAGACAACGGGAGCTACTACTGGCGGTTGTGATGCCATAAAATGTGAGTGCACATATTTTCGTCCCTCTTCTGGCCACATTTTCCCCCATCACGACCCTCCTTCTTTTCCTCTTCCCCTTCCCCAGTGCATAGTAGAAGGCCAGATATTCCTCTTTCCGGCCTACCTTTTTGCCCTTCTAATGATTAAACTTCCCTCTCTACTACTCAGTACAGAAACTGACTTGCCACTTGTCAGTCGAGAGGTAAGCTCCGCGGATCGCCAGTTGACGCCCTGGTCAAGTCGCTTTATATTTGTTGTAATGAGAATATTTGCGGTTATCTGGTACGTGCATAGAGATTTTACTGGCCATATCTACGGATGAGTGTGAACGACATGATAAATTATTTTAATAATGTGAATGAAAATGGACTAGTAAAAAGAAAGTAAGATATCCTCTAGCGCACTCTATTTTACGGGCAGAGGATGCCACCCAAATCCAGGGGTCGATTTCAAGAAGTAAATATACGGAATGCTTACTCTTGGAAACGGAGGCGTACTCCTACTACAAAGCACAATAGCTTAAAGCAGTTACCAATGGAAAGATGCTTTTAAACGCGGCACTGAAGGTCTGGAGGTCAGCACATAGAGGATCTTGAAGCCTCCGTTAAAGCGCTAAAATGGCGCTGAACGAGCTTTTTTATAGGCGACATTCTAATTTGTTTAGCAGAAGCGAACATTTCCTCCAAAATACAAAACGCCCAATCAGTGTACAGAGGCGTTTTTTGTTCTGGTACTATTTTTCAGTGATGACGCTTCATCACCGTTCGTTGTAGCACTATATTGGGGGCACCCTTATTATGATGTCAGATTGTCCACTTTAGGAGAATTAATTTCAGTGGTTCCTTTGAGTTCGCTTAAAAAACAAATAATGTTCGAAGTGTACACCAATCATGCAGATATTCAAGGTGATTGAATTATTCCAGTGGCAAAGCTATGCTTCTTTGGGCAACACACTTGCCCACATTAGCATCTACACTTTCACTTTTCGGTGTCTTTTTCTTGCGAAAGAGAAAGATGTAAAGGGAAACAAAAGTGACAGAGACGGATAAGCGAAACTTATCACTTAAACTCTGAGTCGAAAACCCGCGCTTAGAATACGCAGGGGGTAAGAAATTCGCGCGCGTGCGCCATGATATAACCGCATAACCGGAAACGTTCGCGCGAACTGCACCACAAGTCCGTAATGCGCGGCGTCGCCAATAAAAACGCGCGCCCCCACTTTGCATGCAGCGTCTCGGAAGCGCATCTTTCTCTGCTCGCGCGCCGCTATGCGGCGACACGACGAGGCGCATAACTCATTCCGCTAAGAGCTGGATAGCTGGCTCCCCTGCTGGAGAGAGAGACGCTGGAGTTGAGAACTAAAATAAAAAAAAAGTGCGCGCGATCCTGCCAGTGAATTAAAGCTTCGCGTCGCTCGTAAACAGTGGCCAAAACTTCCTCGGGGGAGCACTTAGTCGAGTGCAACCTCGATCTAATCTCGATTCGCCATGATAGGGAATAATTTAGTGCGCCTCAGCGCCAACAGTTTTTTTCTTAAAGAGGACCTTTAAACTACGAGTTTCTTGTAACCGTGGAGGAGCGTATAAACGCTTCTCTTTGTTCACTGGATCAGCTTGCCCTCTTTGAGCGCTCCTTTACGTTAAAGCCGGCACCGACGCCGTCAGCGCGCAATTTTATTTAAGATACTGGGTGTGTAAGCAGTTTGCTGCTTCAAACGCAGTTAACAACGCGAATTTAATGTGAGCCAGAGAAGAGAGGCAGAAGCGCAGAGCGCTTTAAGCGAGAGAAGCTGTAATGTTGGGTTATACCGAGCTGTAACTTGAAGACCTAATTTTTCTTTCCCACGGAAGGCAACACACAACGCATTATAATAAAAATAAAAAATAAAATAAAAATAAAACATTTCTAGCGGTTCAAGGAGGTTTTGCGAGCCATAACATGTGGGCTATGAAGCAGGCAGTGTAGTGAGAGGGCTCCGAATTGATTCCGTCCACATGGGATTCTTTCATGCACCCTAATCTTAGTATGCACGGATGGTTTAGCTGAGCCACCATGGCAAGTGAAATTAGAAAGTAAGCAAGTATAACTTTTTTTCTTAATAACTGAGTCATGTGCAAATAGCACAAACCGATGGCATAGAGAGTGAAAGCAGAAGCAAAGGCAGGGAGATCATCGAGAAAAAAAATTCCGGTTGTATGCCACGTCCTGGAAAAACGGAAGAGGAATTGTAAGGGCTAAAAGAGGAATGAAATAGATTAAGTAAGAAAGAAACAGAAAGAATAGCCTTACAAATCTCTCCAAGCTTAGGAGCGCCGGGTAATCTTTACGAGTTTCCACAAGCAGTTAGCTCGTTTTCGGGAACGAAAGTTTTCTATACCGCGCATCGTTGCGTCTCTAGATGCCCCTGCGACGCATTCCGGCGGATTCGTAAAGCAGGAGCGCCACGGATCGAAGAAACTAACATGATTCTAGATAATGACAGCCACCCGGTGCCTGTATCGGCAGCAGGTACTACCGAAAACTTCGCAGCGACGAAGCATAACACATGCTCGATTGATGTATGCCACTTTTTTTTTCCTCACTGTACATCTCCTTGAATGTACGGAGTTGGTCAAAAGTTCCCAGGCCACAGGGTCTGCTTTTCAGTTGCATAAACTTCCACTTATAACAGCAGTAAAACTATCATGGTTCTCAGAGACGAGAATGCTACGTGACTATCCTGTACAGAGAACTTGGGCTTCAGGGGTGTTGTAAATAAGAACAAGGATAAGAATAAAAACTTATTGGGTACATATTGGATAAGTACATAAATTCAGTATACAGACGAGGGTCCCAAAGACAAGCGACTGTCACGGGACCCCTGGTAGATCAATACTAAATTGAATGACAAACAAGCAGCAGCACTGACAAGTACATTTAGCAGTCATAATAATTGTAAATTATATGGAGAAACCTTATATTTGATGGAAATGAAATAAGAGATTATCAGAAAGAAGAACATAACAGATATGCCGAACAAAAATAACCAACCGCTATAAATACTATTTTACAAATTACACTATGGCGCTCCAAAGCAGGCACTGTGGGCTGGTAACTTTTGACCCACCCTGTGCATATTGCTTCTGCACTGACACTATATGCGCCAGTAACGATCTACACACTTCAGTTAGTGCATAAGTATTCAACTGCGAGCCAATAGTGGTAGTGATCGCCGTAACTATTGTTATCAGCACATGGTTACCACGGCCTCAACTGACAACCGGAAGTCGTAAGCACAAATATGCAACGAGAAGTTTCAAAGACTGGGGCTGAAGCCCTTCGCAGAGATGAATTTGGTTTAAATACAGGAGTTTTACGCTCTGTGCTGCGCAGAATTTATTTCATTTGCTTACTTAAAAACTAGTGCGAGTGCCCGAGACTAATGAAAACTACGTAGTATACCGTGATGCTCGCTTCAGGACGAATAACTTCACTTTCCGCCCGAGACCCCAATAAAAATGCGCACAGTCGTGCGAACCTGCAAAGGTGAGGCTAAATGAAGTTCACTAAATTTTTTTTTTACGTGCCAGTAAAGAAAGAACTTCATTTTATGCTGTACTAGGCTTGCGTACCGGAAAATGTTGTTGTGTTCAGAATAACTGACATAATTTGTTTAAGTTCGTACAGCAGGCCGCAGAGTGAATGAGGAAAGTTGATTACAAAATCTGTTGACTGAAAACCACTTATCGAGGAGTCGAAGAATGCTAGGAACATCACATTACATTGGATATCTTTTGTTTAGTCTCGGGCTTTGCAACACTGCTTCATAATGTATGTTTGAAAGAGTGCCAAAGAAAGCAATGAAAATTCACTGGAAGGCAGCGAAATTAGCTGTCACAGTTCGCGCTATGTCAGATCATAAAATATATAAAATTTATGTTCAAAAAGAAATGATAAAAACCGAAAACTGGCTACGAACTTTCGCAGCCTGTAGTCAAAACACTTGGTGGGTCCTCTGCTGTTTTCACAAAATAATAAAAAAAACGTGTTTATTTTCTGAGTACTGAAACATATCATTTCTTTTGTTAGTCCCCAGCTTCCGAAATGTAACTTCTGCCCCGCTGTGAATATAAATGATCTGAACGGAAGCTGAACAAGGAATCTTTGAAACAACAAAGTCATTATACCCTAATCCGACAATACAAACAGAGAAGAGTGAAACAGGGTCATTCGTAAAAAGGTTCTTTCTATCGGTAAATAAATGTGAGCTACAGAGCCTTGAGAAACAAAGAGCCTGATGGTGAGGAAATGTCACTACCACGTAACTCGAAGATATACGATTCGGCCTGAAACAAACAAGTAAAAAAAATCGAAAAACAAACCCCAGATCGCTTGCAAGTTACGCAATAAGAGACCGACCATCGAGAATAAGTTTCGGAGGGAGTGGTGGAACAAAGAAAAAAAAAGAAAGAGGTGAAGGAGAAGAAGAAGTTGAAAGAAAACGTGACTAATTGTCCCCGTTCCTCGTGTATTAAGAAGGCGGAAACGGGGGCACGGGCGCGACACCTACCTCCCAGCCGTAATGCGGGCTCGACCGATTCCCTCTAAAGTTTCGACCGAAAGCTCGTTTTCTCTGTTCGCTGTTCATCTTACGGAAAAACAGCGGGTCGACAACAACGACGTCAACGGAAGGGTCTTAAGAGCGCCTAACGTGCAAGAAAAAAAAAACGAAAAAAAAAACGAAGCACACCGGCAAAAGAGAGAGGTTTGACCGGTAGCCCATTATGGGATTTGCGACGCTTTTCTCTCTTTCCTTCTCTCTCCGCAGTAGAAACGTCACGGAAAGGAAACACACTGGACACAAAGGGACCGGAAAAAGAAAGAAAAAAAAGTGCAGAGTGAGCAGAAATTGTGTCGAAAAAAAAAATATAAAGCCCAAGTAGGGAATCAGACTGAGAAAGAGCATTCCCTTCGCTACTTCAGTCTGACCTCCGCACCTTCTCCTCTCCTCCCCTCACCCTCTCTCCTCCCCTTCTCTTCGGTATCCTTGCTCCGTTAGAAGTGGTGAACGCACGTCGGAGCTCTCTAGCCGTGCTAGTTGGATAGAAAGAAAGGAGAAAAGAAAGACTGAAAGAAAGAGTCAAATAAGAAGTAAATAAACACAAAAGAAATAGAAAGAGAGAGAGAGACAGGCACGTCGCCCTTGTCTGTGCTTTCGACCCCCCCCCCCCCCCCCCCCCCTTACCCCCTTCTTTATATCTTCCGCTTCTCTCTTACTGGTGCCGCCGGTTGTTCTTTCGTGTCTTGGCGCAGTTCCCGCGGTCTCGTGTAGGGGGACCGAACAGAAGAGATATTTGTCGTCCGGAGACCGCGCGGGCCAAACAAGACGAGGAGCACTGCCGGCGTAGAGTGAGCGCCCGATCCAACGGAGGTGGCGCGAGCCTCGAGAGACTGGGGACACGTACAGTACCATCGACTCCCGTTGGTTTAGTCGGAGAAAAGGAACTTTGTTTGCCGCCTCGTTAGCCCCGGATGAGATACTATTTGCGCCGCCGCGGGGTTTTCTAAGGGGGCGCTATATACTATACTATTACTGTTATTAACGAGTGTAAACACGCCCGGTGCTCGAGATCGAGGGCCTTAAGCTCACTTCCAACTCGGAGAAAGACTTAAGTGTATGAGTTTTTTTTTTTTAATTGGCTCAGGAGATGGAACACTGGGAGGCTCAGAACGGACCGTGAGGAAGAGGAAGAAAACTTGGACGGTTTTTGATCATTCGTGCACAGTCGCGGATCACGGACACAAAAGTGAACGGCGGTTTAGCAGCCGCCTAAAAGCATTTGAAGGGCCCTTGAACATACAAGTTTTTTTTTTTTTACACATTCTCTCTCCCCACAGCATCTGTACAACGAGGTCACCTTAGAAGGACCCTCTCGCCTCAGGCCTCTTCATGGATGGAGCTTATGCTACGATGCACGGAGCTAGAACGGCATGACCAGTTTAGCGCCCGCACCAAAACGCACTCCCTTTCATGAAAGGTGTGCGAGAGGACAGCATACTCCGTTTTAACTCCCATATGTTTTAATGTTTAAAGTGCAGCCGATACAACTCCTGTGACACGCTTCTGGCGATGGAGCAGTCCCCCGACGTAACAATGCCTTAGCTTGAGTGCTGTGCGACGGTAAGTCACGTTGCAATGAGGTCTGAATGGCGCGTTAGAGGGATGTTGGCGTGTATCGATAGATTAATGCGTTTCATTGACAAAGAATCTGTTTTCAGTATTAAAACGGATATTTTTATAAGCTCGGAAAGGCAATGAGAATAAAATTCAGGTATCGCCACCACCGAATGTTTCCGTAAGCGAACTGCGGTGATGTGAAAACAGTGTTTTGCGCGCAGATTCCCGAGGATATGATACAACGCCATTCGCTCGCAAGCGGTGATGCCGCACTCCTTTCTAGTATTGACGTCAACGGGTAGGAATCTAGTGACTGGAAAATGCGTCATTTGCTGTCGGACTAGCGCCATCATAATCAGAAAGAGAAACAGAATCGATTTTTGCGAAGAATAAAACATGGACGCGGCGGTCCTCTGTGGTCCTTCGGGGAACATCGAATGGTGAAAATTAATTCGGGGTTCTCGACTCTTCCGCACTGTAGCCGCGTTTACATGAATGCGACAGCAGCGCATCGCATCAACGTTTTAGCGCATCGTATTCATGTAAACGGTGATAATGCGCTAGGAAAGCGCATCGCATCAATGCGCCAGAGGGGGGTAGATCTACAATGGCAAGTCGACTTCAGCGGTGAATGGAAACAGGTTTGGAGGTGTCCCTCCTCCTTCTTGTCGTGCCTATAAAATACCCCCCCCCCCCCCCCCCCACCGGATAACAAAGCAGACTTGGCTCAAGATGGAGGTCACTGGACCCCTCTGCCGCGTGCAATGGGCGAAGGGTCACTGTCCCACCGGACTTGATGCTGTACGTGTAAACAGTAGCGCATCGGCTCCACGGGATACGATAGCAATTGCGATGCGCTGCTGTCGCATTCATGTAAACGCGGCTTGTGACCCGTCGAGCAGTCACGCGTTGGGGGCAGTCTTTTGAGACTGCCCCCAAGGGCGTTCTGGTCAAAGGTCCGTCTTTGCAGCGCGCGAAACACCTGACGTCATACACCACGTGAGTGGCGCGACTGCAGATGCAGATGGTGAGCGTGACCTTGACCTTGCGCGAAACTGTCCCCGTTACAGCTCACGCGATATACGAGAGGGCCACGATGGCACTCTCTTTCCGGTGAGTCGCATTCTAAAACCGACTCACGCCGGTGTGTCTCTCAGTAGCATATGAGCATCCAGGGAGATGGGTCGACCAAAAATAAGCACGAGAACCATGACGCGAACAGGATTGTGACGTCATGACCCGGATGTGCGCGCTCGTGAAGGCCATGCTGTGAAACATAGATGGATGGGCGAAGATGGATGTGAACTCGACCGAGCTTTTGTGACCGTGATCGTATGACGCAACAGCTTCAAGACACGGAGGTAGGTGCTCGCGAAGCCGCTGTGAAGCTAACGCAGAAAGCACGTCCGTAAGAATGAAGGCCTTATATATATTTTTTTTTCTCTTCATACCTCACGGCTGTGTTTCGGTTGGGTATCCAACCAGAGCGAGGCCGATTCGTATCTCTATAACCTCCTCTTCCTTTTGAAATTAAGCGAATGTAACAAACCACCACAGTTTAGCACGCGACGAGTACTCCGTTACTATTAATTGTATTGGTGGCGCTCCTCAACTAAGCGCAGTTCAGTGAGTCGGTTTTGCAAAGAAGTATGCACTTGTTCAGGTGCAGGTATGAGCAGTAGAGGCAGCTGCAGTTGCATTAGCTTGCATATCCATGAACCATAAAACTCTGCGCTGCGCCGAGAGAACCGCATTTTATCGTGAAGGGCATAGGCAACCAAGGGAGATATCTTTTGTCTAATATGATGCTTACGAGATATGATACGATACGGGATAGGTGGAGCTGAAACGCCATGAAGGGTAGTACAGTGTGGAGAAGATGCGTTACAGCGAAGTGAGGAAATGATCACCCCTGTCCTGTAAAGATGTTAGTTGTTGGACTACTGTCAGTCAGCCAATGGGCGGCTCACGGCACGCGTGTACTCTAAACCTAGGAAGCTATGCTCATGGTGAACTCTGTGCGTAACTATGACAGGTCAAGAATATTGCACACTCTTTTTCATTAAAAAAGAAAAAAGAAGAAGCGAAGCCTATGCTCACCTTCCAGGAAAAAGGTCTGCAGCCTTAAGCTGCCTGCTTAATTCTGTGACCCGGATATGGGGCGTTTAATCAGGTTTTCTCTCTCTTTCGCTCGTCGCCTAAGGGCCGGGTGCAGGTCACTTTCTGCCCTTACCCTTACTCAGATTTACCGCTACACACACCGTCCTTAGATTTTCCCCCGATCAGATGACAGAATAACCCCGCGAGACCATCAACACGAATTTGTTTCGAATACAGAAACAAACACAACGCGATACGTCCTCTCCAGTGGAACACTGCCCTCCCAGCCTCCTGCACAAAGCGGAGGGAACAGGACAAATGGCCGCGCTGACCTTCGCCGCTTTTTAGCAGCCGGATAAAAGAGCGGCTTTGCTGTGGAAATGAAGGAGAGAAGAAGGCATAGCCGTTTCCGTACGTTGGAGTAAGTAAAAGCAGGAAGAGGCTCCCTCCTGGGTTCCATCGCCAAGAGAGAGAGAGAGAGCCATGGCAACCGCTAGTGGCCCGTCGCCGTGACGGGTCGTTGTATACGAAGCACACTCACTACTAAAGCAGCCCTGGCAAATGGGCGACAGGCAGCAGAGGCCAAGCAAGTTGAGAAAAGCAATAGAGGAGGTAGTAGTACACACATTTTTGTGCCGTAACCGTATAGGAAATGGACGGGTCTCGGCCGGCAGCTTTCTCCCTCAGCAGAATGCGTTCCGGAGAAAAACGGGGGAGGGGAAAGAGCTTCCAGCGGCTGTTTTTACCCTCAAGTCTTCCGAAAGAACGCTGCTTTCTACAACCAATGAGAAAGCCTCCCAGAAGCGTGTTTTATATATGAGGGACTTTACAGCGTGGTGAGGGGAGGAAGAGTTGCGGAACAGATTCACCTCAAAGCTCGAGTTTCGGTATCTCTTGTTGTTTTCGAAAGGAAACGCATTACATAGGCTTCTCTCTGTCTATCCCTGGTCTTGCAAGCGCTCTTTGTACGGCCGCACAGAGAAAAGTCTTTTAGGATCACACAGTTCCGGCTTCGGGTCTGCCTCCTTATAGTTCTTCACCAGCACTACATTACCCTCCTTGTGGCCTCCTTGTTATAAGGCAGCGTGCCGTGTCCGCGAGAACACCATTTCGGGGCCTCGAATAGGCTTTCTCAACCAGTTCCTCTCTATTTTTTTCTCCTAGAGCCCACGCTTCTCCTATCCTTGCTGGCTGGGGTCGCGTCCGGAATTACTGCCACAGATGCTATTTCTTTTTTTGCCGATCCGCCCGCCTACAGTGCGGCTCAAAAAGCCGGAAGGACGGACGGAGGCGAAGTCCGGTAGCGGCACTTCCCGCGCACTCAATCATTCCTCAAAGACCTCGCGCAAAAGCGGGGGGAGGAAATGGATGCATCGCTCTCCGACCGTTCGCCATCGTCCGTGTCTGAGAAGCAGATGTGCAAACAACGCTGTGTCGTAGATAAGTTGTGAGCAGGAGAGACTCTTCGATGAATGGTGCTAAATGCTTAGCTGTCATGCTGTCTCGGACATGTTTATCGTAGGTGCTTTGTGACGAGTCTTTCACGCTGCATTCTCTTCGGCAACTCTTTCCTTACTCATGAGAACCGAGTAGGAACCCCGGTTTCTGCTTTCTACAGAAAGTACTGTTTCGGCAAAGAGCCCTCACCAAGTGGTACCTTTTTGGCTAGTAGCCAGCGTACATCATCGTCAACTCGTCGTTAGTGGGACATAAAACATACAACCATTGCTCCCCTCTGTGCACACTGAAAATGATGGCGAAGTTTTCTTTAGCTACGAGCACGTAACCTTTGGGTCCGAATGGTGCGCAAATTGCCCCCCTTTGAATAAAGGCAGGGCAGTTGTAATGTGGGCTGGCTGGTTCATGGCCTGTATCATCGAGAAAAAAAAAAGAAAAAATGAAACAGGCATGACACAGAATGAATAGAACTGCATCGCGCCCCGCCGCAGTAGCTCAGTGATTACGGTGCTCAGCTGCTGTCCCGAAAGAGGTAGGTTCGATCCCGTGGCTGCGGCGGTCGAATTTCGATGGAGGCGAAATTCTAGAGGCCCGTGTACGGTGCGATCTCAGTGCACGTTAATGAACCCCAGGTGGTAGAGATTTCCGGAGCCCTTCACTACGGCGTCCCTCATAGCCTGAGTCGCTTTGGGACGTTAAACCCCGATAAACCAAACCAAAAACTAAAACAGAATTACATCGCACTGAACAGAACTGTATCGCTATTGGTTCTCTATCGTCCCTGCACTGCGTTTTTCACTTGACGGTATACCTTTTTATCGTATAAAGGATGTTGTGTCCGTTGTCAAAATGTGACGCTCAAAATTGCTCTAAGCTATCTAGATGTCAGCGGCATTACTGGCTGCTGCCAGGTTCCCTTGATTCTCGCTCTCCTGAATAAAATGCCAGCAATGAGCGGAGTACGAAGGTGTAATGCCTCATTGCACTTGACATTACATATCTGATTGTGGAGATTCAGCATGCCTGCGTGGCACTTGTGTTTAGTTTCCATTCGTGTTACTAGCGCTTACTCTGCAGCTTACGGTTGCTCAGCTCAAAGCCCTTGAAAGTATTACCGACATGTTGTTTGCCAAGTATTATGTCCAAGTTATGGTCTAAGCTGTGTTCTATTATGTCTTTTTTTGCTATCTGTTTGATCACTTATAAAGAAATGGTCAACTCCAAAACTAGGAACCAAGCTTACTTTACATACTAATCTAAAGGGGGGGGGGGGGGGGGCACATACGTAGGAATTTACTTCGCTTTGATTGCTATTTGGGGCAATAGCGGTGGCTCAGTGGTTATGGCGCTCGGCTGCTCACCCAAAAGACGCGGGCTCGATCCCGGCCACGGCGGTGGAATTTCAATGGAGGCCAAATTCTAGAGGCCCGTGTACTGAGCGATGGTGTCCGAAATTTCCGGAGCCCTTCACTACGGCGTCCTTCATAGCTTTAGTTGCTTTGGGACGTTAAACCTCCATAAACGAAACCAAACCAAACCAAACCAAATTAAACTAAACCATTCTTTTAGCTTCCAATCAATGTGAAGGCACATATGTCCCTCCTGCTTTTCCAAAACAAACAAGATACGTAAAAAAAAAAGAGTCCACACCCACGGGTTTATCTGCTTTATATATATGTTTGCATCGTTCAACGCAAATACCACAGCGCAGGACGAAACGCAAGGTACGTGCAGGTCGGCGAGCTCTGAATTTTTCAGTGTTTCCTCTCCGGGTAGCCAGTGGTCCGAACCAGAGCTTGTTTGCAAACGCGGCGTTCAGTCACGTACGGGGATTCGCGGTAGCCTGCCGCGCATTCGCCTCACGAGCCAATAGAGAACAATTCTATTCGGACAACCTAGCCAGCAGCAGGCGCGGACGACAGAGGAGGACTAGCCCACAGAACGCCCCTCGCGGAAGGACCAGGTCTTCAGCGCAGCACGGATATCGAGCGAGCCGCAAGCATTTGGCCGTGCCAGGTGGGGGGGGGGCAACGTTGTTCAAGTCGCCAGCGCACTGAACAAACAAACAAATAAAAAGGAACCAAAATTACATAGCGCCCCAATCGAAGACAGCCCGGAAGAAAGTTGAGGGGAAGGAGACAAACCGAGATGAAACAAAGTCCGCGTATGACTGCCCACGTAGGTGAGGTGGGTGCGTGCACGCTTAATGTGGCTATTAAAGCGTTAGCTCCAATACTCGCATTACTCAAGGTCGCGTTAGTATGGAACAAAAGGTCATTCAAGCGGGACCAGTGGGTGGTACCACTGGTGCACAGACTGTAGACCACCTAATTAGCGTAGAATGTTGGGAGTGGTATCAAACTATTCAGCGCGTTACGGAGCATAAGATTATTAGTCGAATCAAAGCGTAGCATATCATAGAAATTCTCACCGACGATCTTTGGTTCCCCAAACTGTGACTTCATGAAACTTTGAACATCAATTACGGGCAGACTAATTTACCTAGTACATTCGAAGGGTTGTCAAACGATTTATCTTCTTGCGCTCTATACGTTGACATAAAAAAAATTACGAGGAACTTTAGTGGCTAAAGTGGTGAAAGGCGAAAGCCTGAGAGCTGCCTTCTGCTACGCGATTGTTCACTGCACATTTTGTTGGTGCACTAATTAACTGCCAATTAATGACGCTTAAGCTTCGCCTTTAGGAGTGGAACGCGACAGCGTGTTGTAGCGTTGCCACGGAGACCAAGGAACGCCGTCACCCGTTCGGCGCGATGCGTTGCCCTTTGAACGCAACGCTTTTTGAGAAAAGGAAATGGGACTGTAATTCTCTGTCATCTCGGTGGACACCTTAGCCGCACCGCACAGAAAGGGAGGAAGTGTGAGTGAAAGAAGAGGGGCCGTAATGAAGAAAATGAAAATTGTATTTGAGGAAACGAAATTACGCATTAACTGTCTCACATATCTCAGTAGACACTAGTCGAAAATTGTATTTGAGGAAAGGAAGTTGCGCAGTAACTGTCTCATATATTTCGGTGGACACCCCTCAAAATTCGCGCGCGGTGACGTCACGACAATTTGGACCAATCTGAAACGCAGACAAATACACCTTGCTCGTTGGTAAATTGGTTTTTGAGGAAAGGAAATGTATCTGTCTCTCATATCTCGGTAGACACCTAAACCTCGCCGTAACCGGAAGAGAGGAAGATGGCAGGGAACGAAGACACCGTATTCACTAGACGCACCTTTGTTCATTCCAAACCATCGAGCTGGTTAAATGTGTCCGATGACTTGGTTGAACTGAAAAAATTTTAACCTGCTGTGTCAGTGCAAGTGTTGCTGACAAGTTTTGCTTCTTTGTACCCGTTGTGAAAATGCAATAAAGAAAAAAAAGCTGGCATGGCGGAGTGGTAGCGTGCTCGACTCGCACTCCGGAGACCGGGGTTCGATTCCCAAGCTCGGCCAATTTCTTACTCGATTTTATTTATCTGGTCTGACTAGAAAGGTTAATTCGACTAATTGGTTGAGTAAGCAATTAACTAAACTCAGTAAAACTTTCTTGGAGCATCACTCTACGATCCCTTTAATTGGTTGCTTGGTTAGTAGCCAAAGTACAATTGGCTCCGTTTGAAATTCGCGCACTGTGACGTCACGACCTTTTCGACCAATTGAAAAGCGTGACATTTCTGTCGACACCTCCTGCTTACAACGATGGGGCATTAAAGGCTTCCGCCTTAAAAAAACAGATATCCGGATATAACGAAAAATGTTTACCGGATATAGTGAAGATGGTAATGACGCATTATTTCTTCGATATTGCTAACGCTCGGTACTCATACGCTGCCTCAGCGGTTTGAGAATTTTTTTCGCGGTGAGAAATTACGCCAAAGGCAGGATAGCGAAGGAAGCGGTGCGCATACTGCAGGCAACCAAGAACGACGATGGCAGCAAACAAGTGAGAATCAAGTGGTTTCCGGCGCACGCGGGCGAGGCGTCAGACCGCAACGCCAACCACAACGAGACGGCACACGCCGAGGCGCGCGCGCTAACGGACCGCGCCTCGGGCGACTGGCCGCTGTGGTTCAGCACCAAGGACCGAATGACCGAATACAACGAAATAACCAAGGCGTTCCGCCTAGCTCGCAGAACCCTTCCACCCCCTTGCTCGGGGCTCAGTCGAGAGCAAGCCGTTTTATTCAGACAGCTACAGACGGGCTCGCTACCCAGCCCGTCGCTGTTGCACAGAATGTATCCCGAGACGCACCCGAGAGACAAATGCCGAGTCTGCCGAACGGAGACGGCCGGCTTCGCACACATTCTGTGGAATTGCAGCAAGTACCATGAAGAAGCTAGGATCCCGCTGCGACTGGAAGCAGCCGCGGGGAGCGACAAACAAAAGGAACAACTTTGGGCCGTCCAGCAGGTCAACGAGGCGCTGGCCCTGCAGGGATCCAGTGAGCCGGCAATGGTGAGCGGGGACCCAGGCCGCGCGGCCGGCGCCCAGTGGACGACGTAGGCCCCGTCCGGAGCGCGTGCGCGCGAGCGCGCGTTCTACTGCTGGCCCCAAATAAACGTTTTAACAATCCAACAATCGCGGGAGCATGGAAACACTATTGAAGCTGGCACTTCCTATTCTTAAAGGTAGTAACCTAGAACCTCATAAGGCACAGCTTAGAGAATCTCACGCAGGATGATCTCCCGCAGATTCTATCGTGTGTGTGTATAGTTCATGCACATGCAAGGCACCTTTGGGAAAACGTGGCCTCTATCCAAAATACATTAGGTAAGCAGATATACAACAGTGGATTATCGGTTACGCAGTCTGTAGCGATGAAGGCACGACGCTCTAATGATGCAAAAGAACAAGATGAAGAGGAGAGTTCAAAGAAACGAGGCTAACGTTGTGCACGAAACAAATGGCAGAGCCTACAACGGTAAACGTCTCGTCCCTGTGCACTTTCCCGTTTCCCTTGTTCTTGTATATCATTAAAGGCCCCCATTTACCGCTCATCGATACATGTCAAGTGATGGCCCACGATTAGGAGATAATGGTTTCAGAATGCTATTACTACGAGAAAGCAGTGACGGCAGTGTAAAGCTGCCATCGGCTATCTCAGTACTTTTTGTTTCTATTAACCAAACTTCGTCACAGAAATTTCTACGCGATGCCACGATTCTTTACTGAATCAAGACGAAGAATAGGACAGCTGTTGCGCTGAAAAGGCCCAGCACTGTCTAAAGTAGGCCACCTTTCACGTGAACCGAGCTGCTACCAGAGCCTATGACATATACAGTAATCCCGGACTATCGGATGGCAGAAACCAGATTTTACATTCCACTATCTGAGGCTACACAGAACTACAAAACCGGTACGACAGCCGCAGCAGACTCACCGGTCAAAACTGAGACCTAAGCGAAGGGGCGTATTTAATTTTGATACCGAAAACACCTGTGGTTCATTGAGTAGCATTACGCTTCGCCGAAACCTTAAAGCAACGTCTGTACTAGACTGCCATCTGTCTGTTAAGCGTTCTATTGATCTGTCTGTCGCACAAATCACCGAAAGAGGATGTAGAGGACATTTTCTCTGTTGTGAGAAAATGAAAAGAAAGAAAGAAAGAAAGAGAGAGAGAAAAGAAGAAAGAAAGAAAGAAAGAAAGAGAGAAAGAAGGAAAGAAGGAAAGAAAGAGAAAAATATAGAAAGAAAGAAAGAAAGAGAAAAAGAAAGCGACAAAGAAAGAAATAAAGAAACGAAGAAAGAAAGAAAGAAAGAAAGAAAGAAGGAAAGAAAGAAAGAAAGAAAGAAAGAAAGAAAGAAAGAAAGAAAGAAAGAAAGAAGGAAAGAAAGAAAGAAAGGAAGACTGGCCTTTCGCAGAGCCTGAGGGTCCAGGAGGCGATGATCCATAGGGAGACCATGAAGACGAGGAGCACCGTGCCGGGGCAGATGGTCATCAGGGTCTTGAGCACGAAGCGCGTGTTGAAGTTGATGCGGTTGAGGGCGCCAATGGAGCGCGACGAGGCGTCCGTGAACAGCTTCGAGTGGAGCAACATCACCCGGCAGATGAGGTACAGTCGCAGGAACATGGGCAGCGACAGCGTCACGTCGACGGGCACGTCGCGCGACCGCACCCGGTTGCCGTGGTTGGCCAGCTTGGTGGTCCACGTGAAGCGCTGGTCCCCCGGCACAGGGTGCACAGCGCACACGCACAGCTCGGCCAGGATCTGCGCCACCCGGCGCGGAGTCATGGCGATGCGCCAGTCGTCCGCGCAGTTGTCGATCATGAACAGCTGCGAACAGAGAGGCGAAGAAGGCTTAGCACTATGCGAAGGGCTTGAGGAACGTCTAACAATGACTGGATGCATGCAAGCTAGTTTTAGTGTCACTGACGCTCGAAGATGCTGAGCAACCCTGAACATAGGAGACGTGGACACTAGGACAAGTGTCAACAAGTTCTTAAGTAGTCGAGGGTTCGACGACATACAATCTGGTCAGGAATCATGGCTTGATGAGATTCACTGGTCACTGACCATGGTCAAACACAAATGACGTTTCGGGAGTGCTACGGCTCCCTTGTTCACAATGAGCTCATTGTGAACAAGGGAGCCGTAGCACTCCCGAAATGTCATTTGTGTTTGACCATGGTCAGTGACCAGTGAATCTCATTAAGTTCTGAAGTGTTTGTGTCTCGTGGTTCCTGTGTCCATGCCTACCGTGTTGAAGGTTGCCAAAAATCTTCAAGCGGAGGAACACTTTATGGACTGGTACTCAACACTGCCAAAGAAAAAAGGACGTGAGTTTGAAAACGGGAGGCGATGATTTCGTAATAAAATGAGTCAAATGAGGACATAATGCTTATGTTCACGCGCTCGCGACCTGACGAACACGTCACAACACGGGTCTAAAGGGGTAAGCCTCGAACACGTAATGCAACGTTCACGTAGACACGTCCTAGTAAACACGTCATGGAGAAGCCTTAACACGAGTCGCACATGCTTGCATGGGCACACGTGAACGGTAGGGTGATTACCGGCTAGTTAACCATGCGTACGGCGAGACAAGCTGCACAGAATAGCAACGAAACAGCCCGAATAGAGAAACTCGATGTCTGGGCTTTCTGATGCTTGACATTTATGCAGCCTACGAGAGCTGTGGTGTTATAAGAAAACTGGAGGATGAGTATGAGCACATGAGAGAATTATTTTGTGTTTTGAGATGTGCTCGGCCGTGCCATCGAGCGTGAACTGCGCAACACAGCGGAGCCCGGAGTACAGTGAGAGCGGAGCTACAACGCACGTTCGTGCACATTCTGCCTACCTTTTGTTTTAGCGCTAGTAGACAAAACTTAACACAAACGGTGTTATCCATATTTCATGGTCGAGCGTAGCTTTATCTCGTCTATGAAGGACACATCGAACAGTGGTCATTCAGCAGAAAAGTGCTGCGTTAATTGGCTCTGAAATTTTCGAGCATTTAAAAGAAATGTTTTTTATTTATTTTATTTATTTGGTCATACTGTTAACCCTCAAATGAGGGTCGTTACAGGGAGGGAACAAAAACAAATACATAAATGATCAATCATGAGTCAGAGTTCAAAATTTGTACACCATTTCTGCGCATGAAGGCACCAGCGCATGAAGGCGACAGAAGCGTGTCGGGTCCACCAGCCTCTCTTAGAAGACAGCTGCTTAACGTAAAATAAAGTACAGTCTTCGTATAAAGTCCGAGCCCCCTTGGTTCGCAGCTGAGCCTTGTTGTGGAGCCCGTACACGGCACTCCTCTTACTCGAAAGTCCGGGACAGACAGAACGACAGATTTTTCAACCTGCAGGAGATCTGGAACTCTTCGAGGTATAATACCAGCCTCACTGCAAGGCCCAGCAATAACTCTGGTGGCCTGGCAGTTTTATGCCGACGCTGTACGGTAAACGCGACGTTAGGCACGACCGCTGGCCAAGTCGGCTCACTTCCAAATCGAATCAACCAGCTTGGGGAGCAGCGCGGAAACGTGGTCCGGCTGATGGATGGAATTTCTCAATCGAACCGGGCTCGCGTCGGAAATTTGAGACGCGCTGGAGTGAACCCAATAAAACGGGGTTGAGTTAAACACTGAGCCGAGCAATACTAGTCTAAACTCAAACCACGCGCACTGGCTGTGCACAATTTGATCACTTTAGCTAACAGGATAAAAAGGAAGTATTGGCAGCATTCGGCCCTGGCCTTTCTAGCAAAGCGAGTGTTTAGATCAGGGAGCATAAATAATGTAATATTTATTACAAGGTGGTGCAAAAATTAAAGTACAAAAATGTGATAAGAAAGTTTGCTAGCAATAAGGTGGTCGTAGCTAGAATGAGTACAGATAACTGGAGAATCTTTATCTTGCATATGACTTAAGTCCGATTATCGCGAAGATGATGGATGGATATAAGAGAGTGCACACAAGAATGGTCCCTGGAAAGCGCCCAGAGATACAGTCAAGAGTGAAAGTTTTCTCAAGCGGACTGTTGTTTCTTAACTATTGTTCCTTGGATTCAGAGATAACATCATTCAAACAACTAGGAATGCCTGCATCGACTTTTTCTTTATAACGGACGTATCTAATAAGTAAGAAAAAATCCGGTGAGAGTTGCAGAACCTCCCCGAAGGCACGTCCGCCCGCCCACCTAAAATACGGACAAACACGCGATCTCTCTTCCGGAGAGCGCTTTTCGATTCACGGCCAACCGGCGGAAAAATATGAAACCCGGAAACGCGTATCCTGCTGCTATGCAGCCTTTCAGGAAATGTCCTTCGTTCACATTTCGATATCGCATCCCCTGTATGTGCGTCGTTTTCATCTGAAGAGAGCGGGCTATTCTTCCGCACTTACCACGCGCGATGCGTCCTTAAGAATAAAAAAAAAGAAGCAAAAACAAAACAAACTTCGCGGCAGTACCACACGACGAATCAAAACACTTTCGCTGAATTCGAAGCGGTCTTTGTTTTGGGAAGGCGCATTCAAACCGCTTAACAAGGAAGAAATGACACACAGGAAACGGGGACGCAGCCTATCACGCACCGCAGGGCGCCGCGCGATAACAAAGGGAAAAAAGGAAGAAGAAAAATGGAAATAGGAAGGGAAGGGGGAGGAAGAGAAAAATTGAGCGGCAGCGGAAGAACTCGCCAAGCGCAGTGCTCGCCACGAATCTTTCCTTTGTTGGCACGCTACTGTGACGCGATTTACAAAATCATTAGGCAGATGAAAACCCCCTTTTTTTTGACGCTCCAGTGCCTTTCCTGCCTCAGCGCCTTCGCCTGCACTGAATAAAAGTGAAATAATAAAGCCGCTGGAGCTCCAAAACGGTTAATTATTCTGCGCTATCAGCGCGAGGCGCGGAGAATTGTTCGTTGTAGAGATATCGAGCGTGCTTTTCTGAATAGATTTAATTTATTTTGGAACCGTAGTTCAGTTTCTAGATTTCTGTTTTTTTTTTTTGCATTGAAAATGCTTGTGGTGAACTTGGAGAAAGGTAAGAGAAGGAAGACAAACTCAGCGTCCACTCAGCAGTGCTCACTAGAAGCTCTTGCTGCCCGATAGAAAAAAAAAAAAACATTTGATACGATCATTACACGGAAACGTGTGTACACGTGATCTCAAGTTCAAATTCGTGCGAAAGTTTTCGCCGGAATAGCAAGCAGCAAGCCACGCTAATCGAAACAAGCATAAAAAAAGAACAAAAGAAAAAAACAGTGTCGGCAGCAGTAACCAATCCGGTGCTGCGCCGTGTTTACGCCGAACAGTTGGAAAGTGTGCCCATTAAAAACACATTTACAGAACCCCTCAACAAACCCCAGAATTTTGCTATTTGCTGCTGCGTTGTGAACAAGCACTCGCAAAGAAGAGGAAGAGGAGAGCAACGAATGAAAACAAAACAAAACAAAGAAAACGACTGCGAATGCACCGACTCACTCGGCTTAAAGTTCCAGGCTTCCGCCGCTTGGTAGCGCTGGCGGCGGCGTTGGCGGCGCTCTTCGTAACAAGCGGGCCATTATACAAGAGCACACCCTATGCAAATTCCACCGAAACGCGCCGCTCTCAAACAATGAAAGATTGAGGCAACGACAAGCGGGTCGTTCCCGGTGACGTAGGTCGACGGTGAATAAAGGCCGGAAGAGGGATTTGCGGAGCAAAAGACGAGCAGGCGGGAGGCAGAGGAGGTCCGGACGGGACGGTTGCTATTGGGCGGCGTCGATCCTCATGTTTTAAACAGGGCCGCCCGCTGATCACAGGATGCCGATGCCTAATGGAGAACCCGAGGAACGCCGCGATCGTCGTCGCGTAACAAGCGGCTCGAACACAGGGGGAAAATTAAACGGCCATGCTTGGTTCCAAGAAAAGACAGCGGGGACTGGATATGGAAGCGTTGCAAAAAAAAAAAAAAGTAGGAGAACCGTTCAGGTAAAACATCAGCAGCAAAAACGCAGGAAATGAGAAGAAAAGAAACGATGAAAGAGTAGCGGTAGCAAGAAATTCGAAAAGGGCAAAAAAAAAAAAAGGATGGGAGAAAATTTTTTTTCCTTTGGCGACAAAGTGAGGACGAACGGCCTTGGCAGATCCAATTAGAATTTCGTCCCGAAGAGCACGAATCGAGCGCGGATAAGAGCTCTTTTGTGCTTTCAGTTTGTTTTATTATGTATTTATTTTTTCTCCGTACGACATATTGCATAGGAAAGAGGACCCCCAGCGCTTCCAAAAGAAGGCAGGTAGGTGAGGGGGCTGAAAAAAAAACTGCGGAGATGCCTGAAAACATATTAAAAAAAAAAGAGAGAACGGACATGAAAATCTGAAGAGCTATTCCTTTTTCTTCTTTTTATTTTTCAATGCTTTGGAGAAACTTGATAGCTTTCGCTTCCTTTCCCTTTCACTCTTGTCTTAGATTTCTTTTCGAACATTCCTACTTGGCCGGTATGCTTGTTTGGCCGCCACTGTGAACTCTCTTTTATGTTTTTGCTTTCTTTGTCTGCTGCGCGCCGAGAAACAAGAAGCAAAACTGAACCTCACCAGCCAGAAAACTGGGCAGCCCTAACAAGACACTGAGAAGAGAAATTTTTCGATCGGCCCCTTCTTTTTTTTCATTTCCTTCTTCTTGTCTCAAGAGTGCGTCCACGAGTGTTCGATAACTTGCTATTTCCTCGGGCGGTGGAGAAGTGAATGGATTTCCGGCCCGCACGTAAATAGAACGAAAGCAGAAAAAGAGACTCAGCTTCCGCATCTCATTGGCGAACGCTCTTTCCAATAAAAACTTCTGCGCGCGAATGCTTTAAGCCCTTTTTTTTTACTACTTTTTTTTTGTTGAGAAACATGAAAAGATACGACCAGTAAACCCGACCGCGAACTCAACGCTGTGTTTTCACAAAACCTCAAGATCGGAAAGAATATTCTTATCGTTAAATTATCATGTTGCTTTCCGACTTTAAAGGTGCTTACTTTACGGCACGAATTCCGATTTGCAGCGATAAAACTTTTCCGAGAGGAAGGAAGGTGGAAAGAGTAGCGCTAGTTGTAAGACAACTTGGATTCCGGAATTTGTATTTCGTTCTGAGGCAAGTGTGACGCACAAGAACGCGAAAATGAAAAGTTAAAATTCAGGTACCACGCGACAAACAGCGCCACCAACGTAAATATTTGCGCAGGGCGTTGAAGGCGGGAAACGCCTTTTCGCAAAGCTCTTCAACGCTCAACGAATCACGGTTTTCACTGTATTTGAGAAAGATTTTTCTGGAGAGAAAGACCATCGTAGGGAGACAGGATCTCGAAAGCTACGTTTTTTTTTTGTACAAGAAAGCATTACTATTTCAATAAGAGCAGTTTGTTTTTGTGGCCAGAAAAAAAGTGCAATATATTGAAAGTGAGGTGAACTTCTAATATTCTTTCACCTCCTACCGAATAAATTGATGCATTTAAATAAAACGACAGTAGTTAGTTTATTTGGCGAATAGTTTTTTTAAGCCTGAAATGCTTTTAGCTCCCGTTGTCGGCAGTGTGGTGACGTCACGCCGAGACCGAAATCCACTCATCCGGGCACTGAAACGAGAACATCCGGGCACCGTACGAGACTTAACGAGATTTAACGAGACTCTCTAAGCCCTCCTACGCGACCGGCATGCAAGCGCCGGTTGGTCTCCAAACGAGTCACAAAAAATAACTGCTGCCAGTGCCTTCTCATGTTTATCAAGATATGAGTCGGGCTGTGCGTTTGATAATGCACGGAATTATAATTTCCGATTTCTAATAACGCGTGCAAAAAGCACATAGATGCCACATCCGGGCACCGTACGAGATTTAACGAGACTTTATAAGCCCTCCTACAGGACCGGCATACAAGCGCCGGTAGCTTCGCGCAGAACGGGTGGTGGCGTTCCTCCCTTCCTGTATGGTGCGGTTCGGGTGTCCACCGAGATGACAGAGAATTACTGCGCCATTTCCTTTCCTCAAAAAGCGTTTCGTTCAAAGGGCAACGCATCGCGCCGAACGGGTGGTGACGTTCCTCCCTTCCTGTACGGTGCGGTTCGGGTGTCCACCGCGATGACAGAGAATTACTGCTCCATTTCCTGTCCTCAAAAAACGTTGCGTTCAAAGGGCAAGGCATCGCGCCGAACGGGTGGTGGCGTTCCTACCTTCCTGTAAGGTGCGGCTCGGGTGTCCACCGAGATGGCAGAGAATTACTGCGTAATTTCCTTTCCTCAAAAAGCGTCGCGTTCAAAGGACGAAGCATCACGCCGAACGGGTGGTGGTGTTCCGCGGACTACCTTGCAGCGCTACAACACGCTGTCGCGTTCCACTCCTAAAGGTGAAGCTTAAGCGTCACTGATTAGCAGTTTATTAGTATTTAGTCATTAATCAGTCATTACAAACTAATCAGTAATTTGTCATTACTTCGTCATGAATTATGTGTGACGTAATCCAGTGGTAACATCACCAGTGTCACATACGCAAAGTGGTGCTGAAAACGCTTTCGCCTCTACGCACTTCGGACAGTTTCGAACGCGCTGCACATACATTCTTGTCAGGCCTGCGTCTCGTCGTGTCCGCGTGCGCTTCGCATTATGCCCGTAAACATTTCATGCTTACTCTACTCTCGGTTACGGGAGAGGCAGAGATTTTTTTTTTTTATATCAGTGGAGGCAAGAGAAATTCCTAAAAATTTTTCTTCTGCTAGAGTAGCAACCTACGACTACTTTACTAAAACAAATAATGAGCACATATATACTGGGTGTTTCACATGCGATGCTCTGCAATTTTTAAAAACAGGCTTTTAGACGCCAGTGGAACGTGCGGGAGATGGCAGCAGTGGGCAGATTGAGCAGATTGCCGGTTCTTGCGACTATGATGCGAACCACAGTTGCGCCGGATTTTTTCGTATTGACAACGGACGTGCCGTATCTTTAGCGCAGCGTTCAAAACGTCAAAACCGTCGTCAGCTAAGCACAGCCTGAATTCAGCGAGTATGTCAGATTTTTTTTCTTACTTTCATTCATTCTACGTTTATATCTTCGCAACTGTTCTATATGTTCAGTATTTCATGCCATGTTGAACAGGCCTGTCTATGCAACATTGTATGTCAAAACATTTCTGGAAAGTTGTGGTGCATAATGAATTGTGTACACAAGCATTCTGTGCGCTCTGCTGTTCCCAATGTAACCACGGGAAAACGGGAACTTGTCAAGCTGCTTTACAGCAGCTTTTCTCTCACCTCCCCAACTTTTGTAAAAGAAACATGAAATAAACTGCATTTGTATTTGTATTTGTAGTTGTATGTGTGATTGGTCGGCTTTGTGGCTATCGCAATGCTGGCGGTCGACATGAAGCACAGCAGATTCGCCAGTTTATTTCGGCGCTTTATCTATCCGCGAGCTGCTTTGTTGAAAAGAGCTTTAATTAGCTTCAGTAAGTGCTTAACCAGTTTAGTGAAGCGTCAGGATACCAAATGGATCACCCTAGTAAGATGCGCGGTCGTGAGCGTGAGCGCACATAGCTCGATATCGCTGCTGTAAACGCTGTGAAATTTGGAACGGTGATCTTGGTTCGATCGAGTTGGTTCGATGGAAATAAACTACCCGCAAGCGCAAAGTTTTCCGAATTTTTTATGGCTATACGAGGAGATTCAAGAGTCAGTTGTAAGGAACTGTGTGTATAAAGAATGCATGTCAAGTGTTTTTTGCGCGAGCGTTTGAAATAGTAAAATAATCGCCAACTAAAACCATGACGATGTTCAGGCTTCTCCTTGCAGCGTCAAAGCGGTGCAGAGAAATTCAGTGATGACGTCACGAATCGACGGCCTTCAGAGTGATGCTGCTTGCACCCACAGTCGGTGATATCTTCGTGAAAGCTCGCAAACAGCGCTCCGAGTGCTTGTCTTAGATGGAGTTTAGTCTCTTCTTTAAGGCAAGCGTTACTGCGCTAGAAATCTGACCCCCCCCCCATTTTTGACGTCATCACGCAGCACCCTACCTGGCGCTCTGCTCTGCAGAAAAGAATGATCAACTTTGCAGTTTTAATTGGCAATTCCGTAACTATTTCAAATGCTAGCACAAAAAGACTACGCACGCTTTCTCTGGAAATTGCACTCCTTCAACCCTTTAAAGCTTGCCGATTTCTAGAATCTATTCAGTAGCACAATAATACTTCATGTCCTTTGCTAGTATAAAATTTATTTTGCTTCAAGAAAAAGTTCTCAAACTTGTTGCGTGTATGCTAATTTTCTCCAGACTTAAAATTATGTTTTAGTTTCGGTCATTAATAATAATTTGTTTCTTGTCAAAACCAGGGCGTCAAGTAACACAGAGCTTAAATTAACGTCTTTTGCTCGATCGTTCTCTTCTATTTTCTGCAATCACGCGTTGTAAAATGACCAAGATATGCTGCAGGGTCGATCGATATAATGAGCAAGCTGAAATCTGAGATAAGCCACATTTTTTACGGGACACGAAAAAAAATGCCAGCGACACAGCATAATGAAAAACACAAAAGTGGATTTAGTAATACGCAAAGTGCGTGGATTTCCAGCCACACGCTTTCTTTAACGACCCACAGTTCACTAGGGTAGTGTATAAAGTAGAAACTGCATGCAAAAACAAAGTTAAATAAAACATAAAGCCATAAAAAAAAACTGGACGAAAACAGGTTGCCCCTGGCGTCGCGCACTGCGCTGCAGCTATTCGTGGCAACCATATCGATTTTTCCCGGCCTTCACCGCATTTTCTGCTTGCACGAGAAAAACGATACATTTTAAATAAGTCGTAAATTGTCATTAAAAAGATCGAACTGTTTATGGTCGTCTGCGAAGGCGAGAATTGCTGAGCGTCTGACATCGTGTATTCCTCGGTGGACTGTTGAACCAGCGAGCAACGGTGCTCTTAGAAAAAAAAGTCTTAAAAAAATTTAGCACTGAACCTGTATTTGTAATTTCTGTCCTCTCCTGTAAAAACCCCAAGAAGAGATTGACAGTATTCCGAAAATAATAAATAATAATAACGTGCGAACTCTCAGACAAAAACATCATGTGACTTAATTTGGGAGAAGAAAAGGGCCGCATCGACTGCCTGCTCACTTACACATACCAGCATTCATTCTCCTGAAGCTGCTTGAAACAACAGCTCGCTACCTCTTTATTAAGGCCCGGTAACGAGCTGCTTCCACGCGGGCATTCGAAGCGTTTGACTGTCAGGAATATGAAGCGTAATGAAGATCCCCATTGAGAAGCGAGCGCAGATAATTAATGTGTTTTCAAAAACCAGGCGAAAAAAGTCTTCAAGGATTCAGGAAGGTATCCAAAGACTGCTGGAATAAACAAATGCTTTTGAATGTCCAGGAGTAGGAAACCTGCAAAAGCTTTTTTTTTCTCACAGCGGGGTCAACGTGATGACCCACTTTTCCTTCCAGTATTGATTTTCGCTGTATCTTATTCGAATCGAACTGATGTTCGCGGCTTAAAACCGGTGAGTGGGCTCATCAGTTTACTCGAAAACGAGTTAGTACAGGAACAACTAAACGCGTGTTGTATTTTTCACGGAAACCATCAATGACTGTAAGGAAAATTTCGCATGGCGTAAGTTTCACGCCGCCTTGTAAGGACCCTAAAAACTCTTCCTGGGAAATAGCTCGACAGTACTCGAAAAGGCCGCGTAGAGGCCACGGCTCACCAAGTTCCCAAAAACAGCCATTGCAGCACAGAACTATGTATGCTACAGTCTCACTGAAATGATTAGAAGAGATTTCAAGAAATCACAGGTGAAAAAAAATTACCGAAGACACTTTGGAAATTCTAAACTGTGTTTGGCGAAAGCCTTGTGGTCAACCCACTGCCGCTTCCCCGAACCGCTTGGCGCGGAATTACTGGGCCGCTTCAAAGCCATGCGTGTCACTCACTCGACTGCAACGAGACGTCTGGCGAAGGAGCGGCAGTGCAGCTGCCACCGCCGACGCGCGCACGCGCTCGTCCTACCGCTACTGTGTGACGTCACGGTTGCTATACACAGCTGCGCCCCCCCCACCAGCGCGCCGGTTGCTAAGGTGGGGAGGAGGTTGCGCCGCTGCGCGGAGGACAGGCCGCAGTTGGCACGATTCCAGCGCACGGAAGGACACCACGAGCATGAGCCATTAAAGGCTTTCGCCTTAAAAAACCTTTTATGGACATAGTGAATAAACTTCTAGCCCACATGCTTCTCTAATTGCGCCTAGCGGCGCAGTGTGGCCCGGTAACAAATGTCAACTAAATACGTTGCATAATAGTAACCACCAGGATTATGCTTTCACGCGACTATGATTACACGAGGATTACACGAAATGCGACGCTGCACGGGATACTGCAATAAGAATCAACTCTTGTGCATGTTTGTAAGAATGTCGGCCTTTGTGTGAGAGCTTCATTAAGTGACCACCCTACTCTACCAATATTTATAGTGATGTCAGCCATGAAACTTTACCATTTTCGACCAGCGTGCCGTGACGGCGCTTGCTACACAAATATCCTCGGTTATTTTTTTACAGACGCTTATACTTAATTGCAACCCCTCCGTTGTTACGCCAGCACTCAGTTATTCGCTATGATTTCGCTGATACTTGGACGATTTGTTATAGTTTCTATCTACTTAACGGTACACGCATTCGTTTTGCTCGCACGATTTCGTTGAAGCTCTATTTATGACTTTCGTGCTTACTGTACTGTCTGATTTTGCAGCTTTTGATGACTAAGTGCTTGGAAGTGGTTGACTAGCTCAGCCTTGTCAATAGTTGCACCCATGCTCCTGCGAAGCGTGCTTTGCTGTAGGGTGACCTTTCATGAGGGGAAGTACTTACTAACTTAAGCTGACACAACAATAAAATTAATAAGGTATTTACTCATGTGTACACTGCTAATAGCGAGGACTGCAGGGACAACTTGGTCCCACCTGGTGCAGGAAAGGGTTAAAAAGAGGGACATAGGAGAGGGCTTTGTGTTGCAGTAGACGTAGTTAAGTTGATGATGACGGTGATGCCGCTAATACGTACGTAGCTTCCTTTTTCTTTTCAGAGTGAAAACTACCAGGGCCTCTACTCCCGAGATAGTGGTCGTGTCCGTCGCCGTTGTGGTTCAAAGAGAGGAGGAGAGGTGACGGTGGAGAGAAGGAAATGGGGGAGGGGGCGGCAAGACAATCCGTGGAGAGGCGAAGGTGAATCCTGGCACCTGCGCCGAAGTACAGTGCCGAAGTATAGTATAGGCACGGCCGCTAGATACAAAGCGCAAAGCGAGGTGCGGCCCGCCACGTCGCACAGAAACGGCGTCTTGGGCCTAGTTCTCCGTGCGCCCGCCGCGGCGCCACTGCTCGGGGACAACTGCTCGCAGGGAAACGCCGCGACAGCTGCGCGGTACACCCGTTGCTCACTGTTTGAGGCGTAAACAGTGCACTTTCTACTTGCTCATTAAAGATTGCATTTTTAAGTAGTCATTGAAAACGCCGATTATGTCACAATCACCGCAGCAGGTAGGAAGTGTATGCCTGAACGCTGTCCATAACGGCCGCCTATACGATGCACGACGGCGCGCGCGGCTGTACCTCTACTTTTAAGGCGTAAGCCTTTTATGGCTCATGACTCGCCAGCGTGTCCGTCCGTCCATGCGTCCGCGGCAGCTGTCAATAATGGTTACTTGAAAAGTCAGTAATGATAGTTAATGGTGTAGTAGTATTTTTTATTATTTTTTATTTATCAAATACTGCCAACTGCCTCTCGGCAGTCAAAGCAGGAGTGGATACATTGTTCTTGAACAATTGCTAAGGTGAGTAACAGCGGCAAAGAAAGAAAACATGCTATTGACAATCAGCCACTGAGGAATGTGCACAATCAAAAAACACACAAAAAAGAAAGAAGGAATACACTTTGAAAGGCGGACGGCAAATCAAGAAGCGTTGTAAAGAAATACTTGCTGCATCATAGATAATATGACACGGCCGTAACAAAAGTTTCAACTGAGGGCATGTCAGCTACTTCATAGGGTAAGGCGTTCCACTCGGCTGTGGTTCGAGGAAAGAATGATGAGCGGTAGGCGTTAGTTTTAACCTGCGGCATTACAATTGTTTTGCTGTGCTTGCCTCTCGTTTTCCTGGATTCGTTGAAGTGCATGTAAGCATGAAAATTTATTTTGACATGGTGGTTAACAATACTGTACATCATGTGTAGGCGGTGTAGTTTACGGCGCATTTCTAGCGACGGGAGCCCAGCTCGTGTTCTCAGGTATGAAACAGAGATACTTCTATGGTAAGCGTTAAAAATGAATCGAAGTGCTTTCTTTGGTACCCCTTCAATGTGATTGATGTTTTTCTTAGTATGAGGGTCCCAAACAGTGTCAGCATAATCAAGAATTGGCCTAACGAGTGTCGTGAATGCTGCAAGTTTTGTTGCACTAGTGCAGTGCCTCATGCGGTGCTTTAATAACCACAGCTTTTTTAGTGACGCCGACACAACATATTCAACATGTGCGTTCCACGTTAATTTGGAGTCAATTATAACACCAAGATATTTGAAGTTGTCAACCCGCTTGACATCAGCACTGTTAATTTTGTAAGTATATATTAACGGTTTTTTCTTTCTTGTGACCATCATGTGGGCACATTTAGAGACATTCAGGTTCATACGCCAGGATTGACACCAACTGTTAATTGCAGAGAGGTAATCACGTAGCACAATTTGTTCTTGCACAGATTCGATGACCTGGTACACGATGCAGTCATCGGCAAGAACCGGCATTGTACAGAGGAATCCAAAGACAGGTCATTTAAATAGATAAAAAAAAAATAAGAGGTCCAAGGACAGAACCTTGTGGTACACCGGATAATACAGGGGCAGATGAAGAAAGTGAGTTTTCAATGCAGACATACTGTTGTCGATTGAATAAGTAACAATCAAGCCAATTCAAAATTTGTTCACTTTGCAATACACTTTTTAGCTTAAGTAATAACCTTTTGTGACAGACTCGGTCAAACGCCTTTTCGAAGTCGAGGAACAGTATATCAATTTGCCCACCCTGATCCAAAGCTGCCATGAGATCATTAGTAGTGTGTAGTAGTTGCGTAACCGTGGATAGGCCATGTCGAAAACCGTGCTGTCCCTCAGAAAAGAAATTATTATTTTCCAGAAAACTGCTTACATGCTTAAAAATAAAGTGCTCCATTACCTTGCTAACGGTGCTCAGGAGCGAAACAGTAGATGTACGAACAGTAATGATGATTAGTTAATGATACCCACTCAACGCGCACACTGCGCATGCGCAGTGCCCCATGCGCAATCCTCAGGTGGTTTAACAACGGCGCATGTACACTGACGTCAAAAGTTTGCACAATGGTCGTATCACCCAGAGCTCTCAGGTGCTCTCTGAACGTTGATCGAAGAAGGATGCAGCCCGCGCGCGCTCCAATGTCGCCCGCTACGAAACGCGCTCGCGATGCCGTACGGAAGCGTTCAAGAGTCGCCAATCGATCTTCAACAGTCGCCAAGCAGAGGGCAGCGACAGAGGCGGTTAAAGGCTTTCGCCTCTTCGCACTTTAGATCGTCAAAGTGCTCCCTGATTTTTATTCACTTCTCGCTACCCCATGTAGACCGTGAATGAGACGGACACGCACAGCTGGTCACACGCAGTAAATTTCCGTTTCGTGTCACGTCGAATTTTGGCTCTTATATACACAAGTTATTGCAATTTATATATAAAAAAAAACGATCGTAGCTGAAGTTGTGGAACTTCATAAGCCCACCTGCAGCCGAGAAAACCACAAAGTACTGGACACTTTTATTGCATGGTCATACAAGAAAGGAAGGAACCATTCACAAGAACCTTCCTTGACCTTACTTTTTGAAGTCATTCTCTGTAAAATGCAAGGAACATGCCAGAGACCTGTCGCTTGGCACCCACTCTCTTCCTTTCCCTGACAGTCCTTGGCGAGCGATATTTTCAGCCACGCTTCTCGACGCTGTAGTTCAGAGGGAAACTCATGATATCTCACAGTTGGCTGTTTTCTGGAGTTCGTGACGGACAGTGGCACACGGCAGATGCGCGGCATCGTGCCCCATACACGTCCCTGACCTCCACACACGCATGCACGAAAATCCCAAAGAGTGCACGGCAGACACGAGGCAAACATTCATTCACGCGCACGCGAAAAGTCAAAATCCAGCACCGCAAACGCGAGGCAAACGTGCTCACTCACGCGCACAGCAGAAAATCCAAATAAAGCACTGCAGACATGAGGAACGTGAGTAGTAGTAGTATTGGTTTTTATTTTGCATTGAATATTGAAGGCAAACGCGGTTTTACACGACGCAAACGCGGTTTTACATGACGCAAACGCGCTCGAACACGACGAAGAAAGGAGCGCTTCGGGAGTCCACTCCCGGGACCTGTCCCCGAACAGTGGCGCCCCCACCGAAAACAGCGGCCGCGACTGTAAACTTCGCCAGGACATGCTCACCCATTGTCGGCGGCGCGACGTGGCTGGCCGCACCTCGCTTTGCGCTTTGCATCAAGCGGCCGTGGTATAGGCTACACTACAGACGAAGAATGAAAATGTAGCTACAGCGTATGCATGCATCGCGCTCGTATGTGTGCGTCTAAGAACGGAGAGGAGGAAGAGACATTGTATTTCTCGCCTCCTACTCCACCGCAGTTCCGGCAATAAGGGTTGCTGTTCGGCGAGTTGGCCGAGCTGTTAGTACCTCGCCTGCGCGGCGGGCGCTGCCCCTCTTGTTATGACACCGCTCGCGCGCTATTCGATCGCCGACATGAACTGTGATGGTGGGATTTCGTGCGGCGCTTAAGTACCCGTCACCACAGTTGAACATGCAAAATGACTAGGCCGTGACCGTGTGGGGACAGCCGAAAGAGAAGCGCTCCTGCAAGCTCGCCGCCGTGAAAGGAACGTGAAAGAATGAAGTGTGTTCACCACACCGCCGAATGAAACTTTACGCGGCGTATGGGCAGAGGCAGAAAAGTAGTTGGAGATATCGCATGTTCGAATCAAGAGTATGCACGCCCGCTAAAATGGTGTCGCTGAAATTCTCATAACGTAACCCGGCTGTTAGTTTCCTATTAATTGTGACGCGTACCTTCCTAGGCTCTAGTATATAATATTTCACCATCGTCAGCAATGCAAAAAAAAAAACTTCGTAGAATGAAGAAAACTGAATAGTGTTCTATGCATTTGCCCCACTAAGCGGCACCTGGAAGGTCTCACACGTATTATACGTTAAACGTTCCACTAGCGCTCTATCGGCGCTGATCTATGCGGCATCGTCGGCTTTCCCCTAAATCACAAAAAGGACAGACTTAAGGACTGTTTTTGGCTACGCCACAAGCGCAATTTCGTGCCCTCAGTGAAAACACGCTCTGCATTATCGCCAGAGAACCTCTAATCTCCGACCCAGCCCATTCGTTCACCCCCCGGTTACGACGCCACGACGCTATGTGCGTACCGCAGAAGAGAGGCGGCACGCATGTGCACATCAATAATGGGTGCGCCTCTGACCTTGCCTTCAGAGGCTGGACGATTTATTTATTATTTTATATTTCTCTTTCATTCCTGTTGCGTTGACGGTAA
This sequence comes from Amblyomma mixtum, assembly GCF_055824585.1. NCBI lineage: Eukaryota > Metazoa > Arthropoda > Arachnida > Ixodida > Ixodidae > Amblyomma > Amblyomma mixtum. Next base: position 252,544,636 of record NC_143013.1, read on the forward strand.
AGTGATGCCAGAAAAATACAAGCGAGTGTTGCTGCATACGCCACGCATTACGTGAAGAAAAAGTAGTAAAAAAAAAAAGTCAAGCCTTCCTTCTTTCTTCGCCATCAGTATATATTTCACACACAATCATGGTTGGTGTGGTCGCAGGGTCGCTGAAAGCTGGAAAGGAGAAGAATAAAAAGAAAATGGAGGTATGGTGGTGGTAACGTGCTTCGGTGGAGTGGACGTACGAGTATAAGTAAGAGCGGATAAAGGAGTAGAAAGCACGATGAGGTAGACTTGGTGTTTTACAGAACTTTTTTTTTTGTATCTGGCGGGGAAAACATGAGCAAAATTAAAGCGAAACCTTTACATCCTCATAAAAAAAAAGAACTATGATAATATGATGAAGCTTGCGCCATCTACTATTGTTAGTACGCTACTAAGCTTATCTGCTTATTAGAGTGCGTGACTGTCATATAAGCGCCATACTCATTCCTTTTGGGAATCGCTGTCGAATTATTGAAAGGAATAATGGTATGCGGGGATTAACATCTCAAAACTGCAGATGAAGTATCAGAGACGCTGTAGCGGAAGACCCTGTATTAATTTTGATCTCTTGGGCTTCTTTAACTTGCACTGACATCGCACAACACACAGGGGCTTTTGAGTTTCGACTCCATCAAAATGCGGTCGCCGTGGCAGGGATTCGATCTCGCGACCATACGCTCAGGAACCGAACGCCATAGCCACTAAGGCATAACAACGGGCGCTTCGTTCTGTTTGAAAATGAATGTACTGGTCAGAGCTGGGCTAACGTGTTTTGGCATCGTGTTGTTTATGAACTTGCGCTTTGTGTGTATATATGCCAAATACAAAACTCAACGACAGCACACTTTATTTGACTGATATAAGTGTTATTACTTGGCAATTTTCCACATTTCACTCAAAATTTTCTTCCAGTGAGTGAACACGCTTCACCGGAGGCGTTCTACGTACTTATTTAATTCGCCAAGAGCAAAGGGTTTTAAGGTAGAATTTTCTTTCATTCGTTCTTTTTTTGTTATTGTGTTTTTCACTGTCTTCTTACAGAAGTTCGTTTTGAGGACCTTGTATTCCATCGAGATTTCGAACTACTCAACGAACTACTTCATCGCTCCAAATGAAGTCCTTATAATTAGCCATCGCTTCAAATATACAGTACAGTTTGTCGGAGACGCTGAGGGCATACAAAGCAAACGAACAAAGTTTAAGGCCAGGAAATGGGCGTTTTAAATCGGTAAAATCAGGACGAGGCGTCGGAGTTATCTGCACGAGCTTTCAGGAAATCATCCTGGAAAACAAAAAGGAAAATGGCTGCACCTTCCTAGTCAGTTTCGTGGGCCTGTAGAACAGGCCAACGCCTTCCCCATTCCAAGGCCCCGTTTAGTGCTCTAAGCTTAACGAGTTACTTTATTTCTTTTTTATAACTATCACTCGCCCAGTCCCTTTTCGCAGAGTAGCGACGGGAGTAGCCGTGATTGTTGCCGTGATCGTAAACCTAAAACAGGTCACCCAGAAAACCGAAATTGAGGCTATCAAAAGATTTTCTACTGCTGCAAGGTTGCAAGTATACCCCAGTAATTCGCTGAACCGAAGTGCCAAGCTTTCCAATATCAGCCACCTGTGTGCATCGTTCACAATTAGCGTCGGACATCCGCTCCTTCAAGGCACAGGCATCCGCACACGAAAAAAATTGGACCATAAAGGCACGGCAGATCAGGCCTGGCGAAAAGGCAAAACTGTAAAAGTAACGAGGAAAGCTTATATGAAGAGTAAAGCCGAGGGGGCGGCGTGGAAACCTAGACGAAGTGACCGCCGGGAGGCAATATTCAATCGATGCCACGCACGAACGCACACATCTACCCTACGTGGAGCGCGCGGCTTGTTAAGCGATATTCACAAACAGAGTGAAAATGAGCTGCCGGCTCCATAAAGAACCGTAGCTGCGCGCCCGGCGAGACAGAAGGGGGGGAGAGAGAGCGAAAGGGGGCAGGCGGAATAGAGCGAAGGTGAATGGGGCTATAAGAGGGGAAGAAAAAAGGGAGGATAGGGAAGGGTCGGCGCTTTTAGCGAGATGAGCACGTCCGTACATAGAGTGCCGGCGCTGGCGTTCAAGCCTATCCCTCGCTCGGGGCCTGCCTGTCCAGTCTCTAGTGCGCACTTGCGCCGGCTAGGAAAGGAGGAGCTCACAGAGAGAGAGAGAGTGAAAGAGAGGAGGAAGCAGGGAACAGTACCGACGCTTTCCCTACGTGCAGGCACGTTTCGGGAGTGAAGTGTGGGAATTCGGGAAAATTCACTCCCTTCACGACCAAGAGGCGCGGGCTCGCCCCCCCCCCCCCCCCCCTTTCTTCCCCAGTCCATGACGGGTTTGGTCGGTTAAACTGACGTGCCGGCGCGCCGAGAGAGAACCAGGAAGCGACGGTACTGCGAAGCTGTCGCAGTTCTGTCGGCGAACGGTGGTCGTGGCGTGCAATCTAGGAAGAGCGCGCGTGCGAGATATTGGGTTACGCAGGAGATTGCCGTGTAAGCCGATAACGCGGCACAGCGCGATCGAGGGAAAACAGTGACCGGAAATGTACTCCCGTCTTGCGCCAGGACGTTTGCTCTGTCAGAGCGAATTTCCGGAATGTCGCTGCGCGACACATGGACATAAAGATCCTAAAGACCTTTCAATCAGTTCTGCCTAGTGAGATTCTAGACTTGTTTTCTTTTTTTTGATGATGTGGTGCTAAACTGCGTGCACTGTTTGCTTAGAAAGAAGATTACCGATAAGTTAAAGGATATACTCTTACTACCTAGGGGAATACTTCGGATGTTGTCCTAGAGTAGCGTATATTCTCTACGCAGAAAATGCTGTTTGTTGATTGTTTACAAAGAATGCAGGGTTACTGTACCCAGCACAAGTATACTACTACTAGTAATAGTAGTAGTAGTAGTAATAGTAGCAGTAATAGTTGTAGTAGCAGTAATAGTAATAGTAGTAGTAGTAGTAGTAGTAATACTAGTAGCAATAGTTGTAGTAGTAATAATAGTATTAGTAGTAGTAGTAGTAATACTAGTAGCAATAGTTGTAGTAGTAGTAATAGTAATAGTTGTAGTAGTAGTAATAGTAGTAGTAGTAGTAATACTAGTAGCAATAGTTGTAGTAGTAGTAATAGTAATAGTTGAAGTAGTAGTAGTAGGAGTAATAGTACAGTGGTTGTAATACAACTACTACTACTACTACTACTAATACTACTACTACTACTACTACTACTACTCCTACTTCTTCTACTGCTACTACTACTACTACTATTACTACTACTACTACTACTACTACTACTACTACTACTACTATTACTACTACTTTGAGGGCTACTGATACACTGATAACTCTGACCATAATCCATCATATGCACGGTGGTATGAGCTACTTATGGTGAACAGCATTAGGTCAAACCAACAGGTTAATGAAAAGAAGCGAAAAAAATGCGCGAAGAAGTGAAATAACTATCTATAATGGACGTGACGCGTTCTCATAGCCGAAAAAACACAACTCTCACTTCGAGCACAAGCCATTATGAACAAAACAACATGGTATGGAGGGAGTAACCCATTTTAAGGCTTCAAACAACGTGCCGTACGAGTTAACACATTTCTTTTGCCGATTTCTATAACCTGATATAAGCAAGCCGGAATGTGCATGTCCGACATACTTGGAGAAAAATTTTGAACATTAGAAAATTGTAAGGTACTGTTACGGAAATATTGAATGGAATGGTGCATGCTTCCAATGTGTAGCAAAACATTTATTTTAAAGTTTTTCCTTTGCTCTGATCTAGCCGTTAGGACTGCCATAGAAAACCAATGGGGAACGCTTTTGACAGTAGCAAAAAAGTTAATAGCAAAAAAATAAATGCAAGCCTGCCAACTGAAGACCTGCAGATGTATTAACTGTTATTGTGAAATCTTACAATATATGAAAATATTGCGTTCATAAGCTGTTTCTCGTTCAAAAATGCTTTTTGTCCAGAATTGTTGCGTATACGCTTATTTCGCGCAGTTATTACTTAATGTACTGTTGCAGGTCGGCTTTTCTTTCTTGAATTAGAAAGCATTCGAAACCTGTAACGAATGAAATGCCACTGGAAAGGATGAATGCAGGTATTCGCTCTAACTACGGTCTCAGGCGGGATAGACTGGATCCGTGAGGCGCGCGTATATTAGCCGAAGACGACGAAGTCTCTCAGCTACAAGTCGCAAAGAAGAGCATCGTTGTACGAGCCGTGAAGTTGTGCCCTGCTCGTTGCCAACACGTACTCATTTCGGACACTTTAATTCTTGAAGTGTGGCCTCCGAAACTACAGACGGGCTGCGATAACGGCACGGAGTCTCGGAGGCGCGACAGTGTAGAGTTAAGCAGTTCCTCGCGGCGTCAAAACAACTTGGATTAACACTTCTTCTTGGGCGAGTTGGTGCATACTTGAATTGAAGAAAATAGCGCCAGAGCATGCAGACCACGAAAAGACAAGGACGAGACACAAAGCGCTAACTCACAACTAATTTTATTGAAACCAGGCAGCGCCTTTATATGGCGAAGTTCCACTGAAAAAGAGGGAGGAGGGCAGGAAAGGTAAAGATATCAAAGCGACCATCACAGCGAGCACACATGAGGAAGCGGTAACTAAAACAGAAACAAAAAAGTTGACAAAGATTATTTAAGGGCGGCATCTAAGAATTCGAACTCGGATGAAAAAAGTGAAACCGATGGGGTGCTGACACACCTATTGCCAAGTTTTCTTATGTGAAAAGCCTCCAGACATTCACGTGCCTTCTTATCTGCGCTTCTGCCTAGAATCTTAGTCTGACTGAATTGTGCCTCGCATCCGTCGCAACCCATAATATGCGCTACCAAATGTGCATATTTATCCTTTAAATCTGATAAATTTCGGGCATGTTCCCCCAAGCGCTCGTTGATGCAACGCCCAGTCTGGCCGACATAGGTCTTCCCACACGTTAAGGGGATAGTGGTCTATGCTATCCCCTTAACGTGTGGGAAGACCTATGTCGGCCAGACTGGGCGTTGCATCAACGAGCGCTTGGGGGAACATGCCCGAAATTTATCAGATTTAAAGGATAAATATGCACATTTGGTAGCGCATATTATGGGTTGCGACGGATGCGAGGCACAATTCAGTCAGACTAAGATTCTAGGCAGAAGCGCAGATAAGAAGGCACGTGAATGTCTGGAGGCTTTTCACATAAGAAAACTTGGCAATAGGTGTGTCAGCACCCCATAGGTTTCACTTTTTTCATCCGAGTTCGAATTCTTAGATGCCGCCCTTAAATAATCTTTGTCAACTTTTTTGTTTCTGTTTTAGTTACCGCTTCCTCATGTGTGCTCGCTGTGATGGTCGCTTTGATATCTTTACCTTTCCTGCCCTCCTCCCTCTTTTTCAGTGGAACTTCGCCATATAAAGGCGCTGCCTGGTTTCAATAAAATTAGTTGTGAGTTAGCGCTTTGTGTCTCGTCCTTGTCTTTTCGTGGTCTGCATGCTCTGGCGCTATTTTCTTCAATTCAAAAACAACTTGGATGTCGTCCCATTGTGCGGAAAGCAGCTGAGCTTAAAAGTAGCGACTAGTAGCACCAAAAACTTGGTAGTTTTTGCTAATTTTGCGAAATTACGTTTTAAGACAAGCTTTATCACAATAATGACGAGCTTGTGAGTGTATACAGCTTTTGCGGTTTACGCAACTATGTCGAGGCTCAGGCTTTCTATTTCACCGTACGATACGTTGCGTCCGACAATACCACATCACTTTTCTTCGCAACTGGGCCACATTCGCTTCTGCTGCTTCTGTCAATCTGTGAGCGTTTTGACACCTTCTAGGGACCTGTTTTTCGAGAGACAGAAGTTAGAATTTGGGCCAATCAATCACTTGCTGTCGCGCACAAAATGACTGCCATTGGCTGGCAATGTAGCGACGTCTCGCGTACTCGCAAATACTAGAGGGAGGCAGTCTTACCTGTACTTCTAAGGCATGGTAGGCTACTATGAGTCCCAGCAGCATAATGGTGGACACAGTGATGAGCGTTTTCACCGACATCGAGTACACCGAGCTCTGGAAGAGAAGAGAATGCAAAAGAAAGTGAGAATAAATGACAAAAAAAAAAACACTTGCAAAGCCACTCATAGCACTATTGACTGCTTTCTGCTTGAATTTTCTATTGTCCACAACAACTTGCAGTCTTTACCTCGTCTCCATCTATTTTACCTGAGTTTAAACAAACTTTATTGATCGAAGTTTGGCTGCTAATGCCCTAATGCCTGGCGAAGGAAATGAAGGTTGCCGGAAGAATATTTTTTTTTGTGTGAACACTTTTATTTTTTCTGTAATGAAGTTTAAATTATGCGCTATCGACAGGCTCCCTCACACAGGTCATGTGATACGCCTGAATCACGTGACAGCAAATCCCGGTGGGCACTGAAACTCCACTGGACGTCCGCAGGACGTCTCAAACGTCCCCAGGACGTCCAAGGAAGTTCAAGTGCCCATTGGGATAGCACCCTCTCAAGTGCGCCCACTTTCCAATCAACATCTCACTGACCAGTTGGTCAGTGAGGGTGTTGCTACAGCCATATAGCCATGCATTTTCCTGCTACAGTCGTACAGCCGTCAACGTAAAAGGGATAGACCTAGTAGTTCTTTCTTCGTTTTTGTGCTTTCGTGCTTTATGTATTTTTTTTTTACTCAAGCCCCGCAAACGACTTACAACGAAACATCCGTAGTCATTTCTGTTCGCATTCGCGCTTGTTTTTGCACGTTTCATCCCTTCGCAGGCAGCAACCTCCACGTCGCGGGATTCACGTACCCAAGGGCTAAACAAACGGCGCTTCTTTTCCTCTAAGCCATACAGCGCACTTTGTTTCCCCAGCGCCAGAAGTCATGAAAAGGACGCCGCGTCTTTTCTACCACGACATGCGCGGGGACGTAAAAAAAGAGGGAAGCGCGTCTCTTCTGTTATCTCAACCTTGCATTAGAATCTCACTCTGTTTTTGGGAAAATGTGGAGTGCAGAGCCGCAACCAACACCGAGCCGGCATTTTTCACAAGCGCGGTGACATATACGGCAACTGAATGTAAAGCAGGGCTTTCCACATCTCCAAGCAAGCCGCAGCGCTGCTGTTGATGGTGTGCTATAGTAGCCACTTCATGCTCTGGACGCCGCTTCGGCGGCATCCTGCTTTGCACGGGTGTCAGCGCGAGCGTGGACTGGAGTATTCTTCGTTTTCACATTTCATCTCCGACATTTCCCATTTCATCTCTGAAATGGATACCATTTTTATCACCTGTTAAGATGCATGTGTCACTGCGGCTAAGTGTAAAGTGTGACGCTGTTGTGTAGTACGCGGCAGCTTCAATATCAGGCCGCAGTTGAAAAACATGAATGAAAAGGGTATTAAAGAATTGCCCTGCGCTGAAATTTTCTGGCATGTTAGTGCACACAACCGCATTTCACGAGATTGTTTTGATGTAGCTTCCTGCTCTGGCTACAGCCATGTTTGGAGCAGGTAATGAAATTTAATTTCACTGAATTCATTTTTATTTCGACTTCATCTACCACCAGTACAAGACACCATCGCAGATCCCAACCACCTTGCCTAAACTGAGGTAGTACTCTAGCTTCTTAATTTTGATATAAAGGATCAAAGAAAAATAGCAAGGAGCTTTCTATATCGGAAAAAGTCAAATCAGGAACTGAAGCAAAGCGGCTTGTATGTGCGTTATGGTATAACATGATGTGAGTAATATTAAAAGTATTTATTGAGACATTAGCCAGAGAAGTAGCAGGCTATTTTAAACATAATTTTTTTTCAAAAACTTAGAAAAAGTGCTGCCCAAAAAGTGCCCCTCCCCCTTGTTTTTTCCTACGTGTTATTAGGGAGTAGAATCCAGAGGTATAGAGTGAAAGATACCGCAATATCTCGATATATTGCGATATTGCGAGATTCTCGCAAAATCTTGAGCCGCAATACAGCGGCGTTTATTTTCGATCGCGCCTTTCATGCACAGTCACCAGCGTGGAAATCGAAGATAATGGGAATTGAGCGCAATAAAATGTGGAAGAACGACGTTCGGGAGAACAGTGATGAATAACGTGTTCAGACGTCCCCACATAAGTAATAAAACGTAAGCCGTCATGATTCGCGACGTTCAGATGCGCGATTGAATGAGTTTTATTAGCACAAGGAGTCCTTGGGCTTCTAAGACAGCGCGACGGGAGATGATTCTAGTAAGTGTTCGCGCAGTGCTCTTAAGCATTTCAGTATTCCCAACTATCGCGAAACGTAGAAAATAATGCAAAAAGCCAGCCACACACAACAAACGTTCTCGAGAGGAATGCGAACGAAGCTCAATCCTGCCTGGAACTGTTTCATTGCGCTCTAAACGTAGTCGTATCTCAAAGCGAGTTCAGAATGGCAAGAGTTATTTGACGTTAGGCAATATATTGGCACACTGGTTTAATTCTTTGTCGTAGGCTATCTCTAAGCTCGCCTTCACTTTGGAGCTCTTTCAACGCCTGTGAGCTCAGAAGCTGTGTGGTTGAACTCACATTATGACTCAACTTATGTCTCTTCTTTCACGGACTGTACTTGATATTCCAAGAACTCTGCTACAAGCGGGGAAGGTTGTTGTTTCAATGCATAAAAAGGGTAAACAATGTCTAATAATGCACGAATGTTTGAAGCGATTCCGCCTTTAAAATTTGGAATCTCAGGTTTATGAATTCTACGTGCTGCCGCAGTGACTAGGTACCACACTCAATTTCGGTTGAAATATTTTTCTTCTTCAGTGCGGCTCTACTTCTCATCCGCAGCATGGTGAGTATTGCGAAGAAGAAGGAATCCTTGCCGACCTTTCGGCGGCTGTTACGCTGTGTTTCTAAATCTCCAAAGTCTGTGTATACGAAGATAGCTGCTGAAAGGAGGTCTAATAGCGAGCCAACCTAGGAAGAAACAATAGGGTAGGATTGTCTGGCTGAAACGCAGCAGTCACTGATTCAAGCGTGACCGAGATAACTGTGGCAGGATACCCGAACAAGATTAGTTATATCTTTATCCCTGATTGTTTCTTTTCTGCCAGTTCTTGCCCGGCGCAACTGTCGCACAAGGCACCAAGTACTGAGATGATCACGACGAAGTGCTTCCAGAAAGATGAGGGTCGCACCTGGCACTAAATTCTTGCGCAAATTCGAATTTCGAAAATTTATCGCGAAAAGTTTTCCGAAGCCTATGAGATTTATGCAGGACTGCAGAGATCAAGCAACAACGTACGCCACAGTAAATATACCGCAGAGAACAGGCGCTACACAAACAAGAGAGATTAAGTGACGTTCATATACCCGCTAAGTGAAAATTTGTCGACTACATGAACTGAACTGTTTGTAACTACCACTCTTCGTAAAAAAAAGGTCGCAATTTTTCCAAAAGCAGGCGGAGTACATCGCATAGAAGATAAAAAATAGAAAAAAATAAGAAGATAGAAGAAATACAGACAGAAAATAAAATACTGAGGAAAAAGATTGACGCAGCGTTGATGCAATCTGACAAGAGTTTCCGAGTCAGCTGTTGAGGGGTGTTATTACGTAAGCAAGACATGGAGGCTATTGCATGTGTAAGGAGGTCAAGGCCGTGCGTAAGAGCTTGAACCATTCAAATGGTCATATTGCCCACTGAAAACTAGCGACATGACAGGTCAAGTGAGTTTGCTACCTCATGACATCACTTCGCGTGGACGACGAGCACGAAATACAAAGGGTTGACACTGTGATAACCGAGGCTGTAAAATAATAAAAACAAAAGAAAGGCATAATCAAACTGGAAATGTTAGTCCAGAAAGCCGATCCTTCGCCGACGCGTTCCTACAAAAACTTAACCTAAGCAGCATTGTAAATCGACCCAATATTGGAACTATTGGTTATTCGCGGATGATTGTGTGTGTGGATGACTCAAATTAGGTTATTCGCGGATGATTGTGTAATATATCGTAATATTACTAATGAAACCGACCGCCATTCACTTCAAACTGATCTTGACTCTGTAACGGCTTGGTGTTCTTCCTGGCTAATGTCTCTAAATGCATCTAAAACAAAGTTAATGTCGTTTACTAACCGTTACACTCGAATTGCTACAGCCTACTTCCTCAATAACGATAGAGTTGAACTTACAACCACTTACAAGTACCTAAGAGTTCACTTTCAGTCTTACCTAACTTGGCATTACCATATTAACACAATCTTAGCATCAGCAGACCGCGCACTCGGCATTCTTAGGCGTAATCTCAAACACGCGCCTTCACACTTAAAAAAAACTTGCTTACATCATGCTAATCCGCCCGAAAGTTGAGCATGCTTCTGCCATATGGGACCCTCAACAAGTTTACATCATAAACAACCTTGAATCCCTGCAAAACCGTGCTGTTCGCTTCATCTTTTCAGATTATTCACGCTTCACCAGTGTCACAGCATTAAAACAACGTGCCGAGTTGGAACCGCTATCATGTCGACGCCATTTCGCTCGCCTAACCTTACTTCACATACTGTATCACCATCCCACCCTCCACGACGACTTCTTTTCGCCACACCCTGCAGTCTTTCCTCGCCGCGACCACGATAACAAAATAAAACGCATCACTTGCCGTTCATTGCTCTAAGCGAAATCATTCATTCCTCGCACTATAATAGATTGGAATAACTTGCCATCACACATAGCTACTGAGGTTTGCCTACAATCGTTTCAGCATTCGTTAAAGCAAACCATGGACTAACAGATTTGGTATTTTTGTTGTATTATTTGTGTACATTACTAGTTTTAATTCATTATTACGCGTATTTTGTTTCAAATGCCTGTGCCATATTTTTATGCTTGTATCGCCCCCCCCCCCCTATGTAATACCCTCGCACGAGGGCCCTTAGGGGTATTGTAAATAAATAAATAAATAATGGCAAAAGTAGGTCCTACAGATGACCAGAGTGAAACCATTCATTTCTAATACTGGGCCTATTGCCTGTGCTGCTTGAGAATTATTACACCGCACGCAACTCGATTTGCCATATGCACGTGTTCGTCGTCCGCATCGTCGTGTGGGTGGGCGTCGAGATTTCCGGACGGAACATCTCCCTTCATCATCGTCGCTAGCGAGGTTGTTTTCGCCGCCGAGCCGAGCGCGGCGCGGCGCGCCACTCGAGCCTGAAAACTCCGCGCTTTGCCTCGCGTGGCCTGGAACGGTAGGGAGGCCCGGGAGAAGGAACTCGCGCATAATCGCGCTCAAACATTCCCTGGCATGGCGCCAAGAAGAGGACGCTGGTGCTTTGCAGCTGGATGGCCTCGCATCGCGCATGGGCAGTGCGGACGGCAAAAAGCAACGGGCACACACACACACAACACGCATAGCGCAGAGCCAAACGAGAGAGACACTATGAGGTGGCGTGAAAACAAAACAAGATGGACGAGACAGCCGGGAGGACAGAAGAAGAGGCCAGAATGAGAGAGGGAGGGAGAGAGAGGAAGAGGGAGAGAGAGAGGAGGTGGCTGTGGTGTTTGGAGAGGTGTATCTAAGCTATGGCGGACACGCTTGATGGTGTTCCATTGTGAAAAAAGGAAGCATGGCCCGCAAGCGAACAACAAAAGTGAAGGAGGGAGTTGGGCAAGCCGGACTCGAAACAAGCGCTTTTCTCAGGCTCCAGCGCCTCCTGGCGAAAGGCAGCGGCAGCTACAAAGTAGTGGGTAACTCGCGCGTCTCTCTCGCGTTGACAAACAGCTAGCGCGTGCGTTGTTGGCGGTGCGCACTTGGACCACGTGATGCGGAGAATGACGCGGACTCGAGTGCTCTCTCGCGCACTAGCGAAATTCCGCGTAGCACCGCTCGCCTTCCATAGGTGACTGTGGGTCTCTTATAATTGTTGTTTGTTGTTGTCTTTGTTGTTGTTATTGCCTCGGAAGCGATGGCACATACCAACGGATATTTATGAACATTTTTATTAGTTCCGGCTTCTTCGTTGTTAATTTTAATTACTCGCGCAAGTCGCAAGAGCCTATTTTCAAAGACATACTTCTTTATGAAAGAAATTTTGGTTTGGAAAGCCCTCCTCAACCAGACAGAAACGTTTCATTACAGAGAAGAAACAAACAAACAAACAAACAAACAAACAAACAAACAAACAAACAAACAAACAAACAAACAAACAAACAAACGAACAAACCAACCAACCAATAAACAAACAACAAACAAACAAAACTAGCCAGTACCAAGATATAAACAAAACGACAAAAGTTAATAAATAAAACAAGACCAGTCAGATACGCAGGGATCAAATGTGTTCTCATTAAAGGGAAAAGGAGGGGGCCGGCACAAGCGCTGAAAACACACCCGCCAGGGAGTGAAAGCTTGGAGCTTACCTAAGGGAGAATAATAATAAAAAAAAACACTGCTGCTATTGAAAATACGACGCAAGAAGAGTTGCAGCCAAACGAAGACAATGTGAAAGCGAGGCTGGTCTTTTGAGTCACGTGCGAGCGTTGTCAGAGGCTAAAGTCGTCATGCTGTTTTGGACTCGCAGGTGCGGCGACGCTTGCAAAAACAATGCGATTTGAAGAACGCTCGCTCAAGGACTAGTCCTTCGGTATCATGGCGGGAGTCCGACGCGAATTGCCATCGGCCGTCTGCCCACACAGCACTCAGGCTTGTGAGTGACAAATCGTAGGCGAATAAAAGGCCGGCGGAGGGAATTTTCCAAGAGTCGGTAATGCTGCCTTTTGGGTTAATCCGCCTGCCTGCATTGTTAACGCTTGATGGAAATACGACAGTGGCGACCTTGCTTGACAGCTTGCAATAGAGAGAGAGAGAGAGAGAGAGAGAGAGAAAAAGGAATAAATAAAGAAAATAAAAAAGAAGAAGGGTTAGGCAAACACGTTAATGAAATTAACCAGGCACAGCGCCATGTTGGCTGCCGTAATTAGCAGTCCACTACTGCGAGAAGAAAACGAAAAAGAAGCAATGAAAGAGATGATAATAAGATGAACATCTGGTCCGGGGACAAGACTAAAGTTCATGATTTTCCGGAAGTATTAAACTTCACGACGCGTAATTCGATGGGCTCGGGAAGGGTAACATAAAAGGGCTACGAGATAAAGGAAATATCTATCTCGTGTCTGCGCTTCTAGAATACCTTTGTGAACGAAGTTGCAAACCGTTTTAATTGGCGATCTTCACTATAGATGCCGCATTGAACAAATACTCGAACTGACGCGTGAATACGGTCATTATATGCATATACTTCGCTGTAGTCTGCCGTGACAGCAAAATTATTTTATTTTATTTTATTATTTTATTTCATTTTTAGTTAGGTTTTAATAAGTCCCACCATAGTAAAACAAACAATCAGCAAATTATAATAAATATCAGAGCTTTCAGAACGCACTATCGCTTGCAAATGTCAAGTCTTCCCTGACTGGCGTTACAGACGCTGCTTTTAAATATTTCACTCTTTAGTGATTTCAATTTATGCATGTTTTCTGACAAAGCACAAAACTTCATGATTGTTATGGAAGAAAACCTGCAGCTGTAGGAAAGAAAAAAAAAAAAGCTGACAGGAACTACACATCAGTGCCAAACAAACACAGCATTAAAAAAACCTATCCGCCTCACTGAGGAACTCCAATTAAAGGACGCCCGCTGAAATCCCTTGTCCTCAGCGTACAAGCAAGTCAGAAACAGAGAGGTCTGATAAAGAAAGAAAGAGAAAGGAAGAAGGCAACAAAGGAAAAAAGAAGGAAAGAAAGGAAGAAAGAAAGGAAGGAAGGAAGAAATAAAGAAACAGAGAAAGAAAGAAAGAAAGAAAGGAAGAAAGAAAGGAAAAGAAAAACAAAGAAAGAACGAATGAAAGAAAGAAATAACTGAAGAAAGAAGGAAAGAAAGAAAAAGACAGGAACAAAGAAAGAAAGAAAGAAAGACGGAAACAGCACGATCAACCTACGTATAGTGGCCGCGTGATTTTTCTGGTTTCGTGCTTAGGAGAAACTCATAGCAGTGCGAATGCCCCTATTGCGTCTTCTTCACGGAAAAGAAAAAAGGGAGGAGGTAAAGGCCCAGCCGGCCAGCCACGGCGGGTGTCTGTTCAACCCCTTCCAGGCTTCTTGTTAGTATTTCCCCCTCCCTCTCTCGCTGCGTGCCAGCTCTTCCACATAGGCCTGCCTGCTTGGCCCGTTCCAATTGAGTCGTCGCCGCCGTCTTCGTTGTCTCGAGATTGCGGCGCCTCTGTTGCTCTTGCTCTCGTTCCTCGCTGCCGCCAGATAGCTTTGCCGCTCGGCTGGATTGCTCGACGGCTCGAGCCTAAGCAAAGCAGAAAGCGCGGATCGTCCCCTCTCTAACCCGCTGCGTTACCGTTCTCGTGTACCGACGCGCCGCCGTGGCCCGTGAAGCCAGTCGCTCGCCTGCTGACAAGCGACAATTACGAGGCCCAACGACTCGCTCGGAAATGAAACTGCCTTCTTCGATTTCTTCTTTCCTTTTTGCCTTTCTTTTTAATCGCGGAAACTGGGCCGCAGTAACGAAGCAGGATCGAGAAAAGTTGCGCCACAGTGTTGGTTAATCACGTCCAGCCACACATTCTAGCGACACTATTAAACTTCTTCTTCTTCTCCGCGTTAATCAGTCGCTCTTGCGATTGGAGCAGGATGGAAGATCGAAACGAAGAGCAATTCGACTTGAAAATAAATAAATAAAGAGAAGAAACATTCGATGGTGACAGCTGGGCGCGCTAACGGTTGACTGCTCGATTCGATATCATGCAAATTGAGTCAACGATGTTGCAGGAGATTCGCTGATGTCAAGGAGCTAAATACTGCTGCTCTCGCGTATATTTTAATAGCAGAGCACGAGCGCGATCACAAACAAGCGGTATTTGATTCAGCGTTATTGGAACGAGGTCAGAAATGGGGACGGAACGGCGCAGACGGCAACAGAGTTTGAGACTTCACGCTTCATAGCATATTAAATTTAATTCCATTCATTTATTTTAAACTTGAGGTTGAAGGTTCCCAGGCAAAAAAGCTGTTTTATGAGAGCATGAAAGGCGCCTGGGTTCTCACATAAGACAGCAGAGGACACAGTATAAATATCGAAGGTTTATCCTCACTATCTATCTGAACAGGTTGTCAGATTTCTAGTTGACAATGCTTGAATTAGCCATTTTTGTTGCCGGTTTACTGAATTTTATACGCACTACTGCCCCATAGCAGGTGGCATGTTAACGTTAAACAATATGCATAATAATAAGGGAATAATTACTCATTGACATCCTCCCAAGCGCAGCCATACGGCTACAAAGGAAAGCTATAACAGCTTTCTCATCATCCTCATCATCAGCCTGACTACACCCACTGCAGGGCAAAGGCCTCTCCCATGTCTCTCCAATTAACCCTGTCCTTTGCCAGTTGCGGCCACTGTATCCCCGCAAACTTCTTAATCTCATCCACCCACCTAACTTTCTGCCGTCCCCTACTACATTATATATATATATATATATATATATATATATATATATATATATATATATATATATATATATATATATATATATATATATATATATATATATATATATATATATATATATATATATATATATATATATATAGTTATGGTTTATGGGGTTTAACGTCCCAAAGCGACTGAGGCTATGAGAGACGCCGTAGTGAAGGGCTCCGGAAATTTCGACCACCTGGGGTTCTTTAACGTGCACTGACATCGCACAGTACACGGGCCTCTAGAATTTCTCCTCCAAAGAAATTCCAGCCGCCGCGGCCGGGATCGAACCCGCGTCTTTCGGGTCAGCAGCCGAGCACCATAACCGCTGAGCCACCGCGGCGGCCTATATATATATATATATATATATATATATATATATATATATATAATCCGCGGATTATATCAGCGTGGTGATCTGCGGAGTCCTCCTAAACACGGGAAAAAAATGTTCTGGTAATTTGTCACGCTCAAAACACACTCGTGCGCTGCTCCAAATGGCGAATAGAAGCGTAGAATTTGCGTTCTTTGTCGAAAGGAGCAGCGAAAAGAGAAGCTACACTTTAATGTGGAGTTCATTTAGTTAACTTGATTAGGCGGAAGGAGACATTGAGCACAAACGACCAAGTTTTTCCCTCCCCTATTCTCGACATCTTCCCTTCTCCAAACCGGATGCAATTCATTCATTCATTCATTCATTCATTCATTCATTCATTCATTCATTCATTCATTCATTCATTCATTCATTCATTCATTCATTCATTCATTCATTTTTCGTTTTGATTCAGAACGCGCAATTTTTTTATTTCTCTTCTTTGCCGCACTTTAACGACTATTAGTGAGAGATCCAGGCGCATTAAACATTTAACGCATTGAAAGAGGAAGCGATTGAGTGGAAGATGTGAAGTAACAAGTATATGTGAACTGCGTTAAGTGATACGACGAATTTACTGCAACAAGGCTCAAAGGAGACACTAAGACTTCAAGCTGCACTTTAACATCGCAAAATATAAAAATTTATCTGTGCAGTTTGCGACGATCTAGCAATGTCACCAATTTTGCTTCTTATTTTCCACAAGGCGGGTCTCTGAAAAAAATAATAAAACATTTGAGACCTTCAGTAAAGCTTACTTGCTGCAATTAAAAAAAAATGCAACATAATTTAACACTATATGCGCTTAATGTAAGAAAAAAAACATTAATTCAATCGTTATCATTTTATAATAAACGAGAAAATGCCTCGCGTTTAATATCCACTTCCTTCTCCTCACAGGATTCTCATAAATCGTGGCTGCTTGCCATTAGTCATCTCAAAACGTCCCGGTCGCTTCAGCGAGCTGCGCACCTTCATTTGGAAAATTAATGCTTTTTTGCGATAGAGAGAGCCCGCCGAGACGGAGGGATAACAGAATTTTTTGATCACAACCGCTGTAATTATTCTCAATGCCTAGCACATGACGAACGGCGCCGTTCATCCGTAACTAGCCTTTATGCAAAATGTCGTATAAATGAACAAAATTTTGTTCCTACGAATCTTCCCTTCTGTATCATTTATACCCTACAATAAAATAGAGAAACTGTCGGAAGAAGTTCTATTTTCAGTCTTTGTTCTTCTTACCGAGACTTAGATGACGGTGCAAGTTTTTCGTTTACTAAGGTCGCTTACCCCGTCCTTTTATCCGCAATAACCACTGCCGTACCGAATTAAACGTTTCCAACTTTGAAGCCTCGCAGAACTTCACACCTCGATAAGTACCACCAGCCGCTTCATCTTTACGGGGCCAAAAAAAAAAAAGCGCAGAGAAAAATTCGTGAAAAATGGAATCAAATTAAATACAAATCTAAAAGGTCCGCGCGCAAAAAGAGACCCGAGAAGCAATAACCCAACGCACCGCTCCGGCGGGGTAGGAAGCCCAGCCGAGCTAAAACAAGAACTGAGTCGTCATCTTGAACCTGAATTAAACCAGCGAGCGGGCGGGCGGGCCGCGCCAAGCGGTATAAAGCGTGAGCGCTCTCGCCACCACCGAACGCCAGTAGCAACTTCAAAGACCCTCGCGGTCTCTCTGCGCATGCTTCAAAGAGGGCGCACAGCTGCGCGGTAGCGCTCACTTTCTTATTTTGTTGTCTCCTTGTTCGTTTTAGTCCTAGTATCTTTCTCTTTCCCCTTTCACTCTCTCCTACGTTCCTAGGGACGCTATTTTGTCCACCCATTTTTTTTTTTCGTTCTCCTCCCTCCTGTCCCCGAGAGAGTATTTTTGGGACGTCGCCTCGAGACCACCGCGCTCACGTTCGTCGTCGCGTCGTCTACGTTCTTCGAGGAGCGTCGTCCACGGCCTTTTAAACTTTATGCGCAGGTTCCTAGCTTTCGCCGGAGCCGTCAAGGTAGCTACCGAGAGTAACGGGGACGCGACAGAGACCACGCGTTGGGCCTGGAGGCGGTGGCGGCGGCGTTGGAGAGACGGGAGAAGAGGAGCGACATCGTGGCCAACCTTGAATGAAGCTGCGCAAGCAAAGAGAAACAAGCCGCCCTCCAGCGCCGTGTCACGCCACATACATATACACACGCACGAACATACTGCGCGTTGTTTGTGCTCTACGCCTCCATTTATCTGTGTGCTGTGATGTCGGGAAGCCGGGTCCTTTCTTCGCAAAGGTGGTAGTGCAACCGAAGGTAGTGAACCCGCTACCGCAGCTTCGTCATTATACTTTCAGTTTTCCCGCTCTCTCGACAGTGCTGCCACCGCTTTCACTACACCGTGGTTTCAAAGACGTGGAAGTTTGGAAGTAAAATGTGTCCGGGCTGAGAGTTGAGGGGGGATGTAGCGAACTTCAGATATCGGCGGAGGTAAGGACCTTTACGAGCAAATAACTACAAGGTTCGCTCTAGGCACGCTGAAAAGAGGCGTCCGGTTTGGTTAGGGTTAACTGTTTGTTTGATGAAGACGCTGGGGAACATAAAAGCCCAGGGGCAAAGAACTTTGCTACTGGAGAGAGGAGAATGTGTAAAACTGCGGTGAATCTGTAAAACGTGAAAAAATAAAACAGAAAAGAGAATAAACAAGAGAACGAGAATCCTGTCTGCGTGATAAAGTACGCAAGTTAACTGCATGTACACCATGCAGGCAGGCAAAAGTTCAAAGTAAGCTTCCTTCGTGAAACGGTTTGTGATTGGATGGTGTCTTTATCATTAGCTGTTTCGTACAGCTTGATCGGCTTTTATCACTATTAGCCACCACTCGTAGGCCTGCCACTGGCATTGCACTCAACGCGTCGGCAATTTGCTCTTGCATCTAGCTAGAGAAGTGTGACAATATACCCGTAACATGATATCCGAAAGTCTCACCTTTTGTAAAAGCGCTTCCTGATAACCCGGGGGCGACGGTTATTTAATAATGGCGGCTAACGAGACGTTATTCCACTAATCAAAGCTGAAGAAAAACTTACCAGCCAGTCACAAACCACGGTAACGCAAAAAAAAAAAGAAACTACCAAGAGTCACCCTTCGGCCAGTACAATACAGTGTTTAAGCGGTTTTTATTCTATTGAAATGTCATATCATCTAGAACGTGCACTTACCGTGACCACAGCCGCGGGGTAATGACCGCGCTTTTACCAATGCCGGCGAGCGAGAGAAGTTAACTACTTCATAAAATTTTACACGCTAAATATACCCTGTGGTCTATCAAGCACGCTGTACAGGAGGGCTCCAGATCGATTTCAACCACCTGCAGCTCTCTGCCGTGCATCATCATCATCATCAGCCTGACTACGCCCACTGCAGGGCAAATGCCTCTCCAAATAACCCTGTCCTTTGCCAGTTGCGGCCACCGTATCCCCGCGAACTTCTTAATCTCATCCGCCCACCTAACTTTCTGCCGCCTCCTGCTACGTTTGCCTTCTCTTGGAATCCACTCCGTTACCCTTAAGGACCATCGGTTATCTTGTCTTCGCATTACATGCCCTGCCTAAGCCCATTTCTTCCTCTTGATTTCAAGTAGGATGTCATTAACCCGCGTTTGTTCCCTTACCCACTCCGCCCACTTCCGATCTCTTAACGTTGCACCTATCATTTTTCTTTCCATAGCTCGCTGCGTTGTCCAAGCAAATAAAAATAAAAAAAATGATCCTGCCATTCGGCATATACCAAATTGCGTTCGCTCCGGCCGTCAAAAAGAGTAAACATCGGATTATTCCAGACAGAAGAATAAAATCACTACATTATTCAAACCCTGGCACTTGAAGCTTATATTTGCTAATCTCAGTGTTACAGAAGAAGAGGGAAAAGAGTGACACGGCGTTTCAAGCAAGAATAAGAGAAGGCACACGGAGCAGACAGGTTATTCCTCAAAACCGCGTACATTGATTCGCCATTCGTGATTTTGCATCTCGTTTCACGCTTTCAAAGCTAATGCCACTCTCACCTCT
Organism: Amblyomma mixtum; assembly: GCF_055824585.1. Classification (NCBI taxonomy): domain Eukaryota; kingdom Metazoa; phylum Arthropoda; class Arachnida; order Ixodida; family Ixodidae; genus Amblyomma; species Amblyomma mixtum. The sequence continues at coordinate 252,564,648 of NC_143013.1, forward strand.
CGTCTTTTCACATTTTCCGTCCTTTTAAGCATACAACTGGTGTGTTTGCCTTGGGCAACACGTCTGGCCCAGCTCTTACCTCTCAAAAACACCCCGAAATCTCAGCTGTCGCGCACAGTGTTTGATAAGAACCAGTTCTAGCGTGTTTCGTGTTTCGAAACAGCGAGGTATTCAAGTGCTTCTCCGTTCTTTTTTATTCGTTGCCTGTAACGAAGCAAGGGTCGGGATTTCTTCACACGTCCTAAGAGGGGCGCACTTACTAGTCTCGCAATAGTGAGAGCGTGGGTTGGGCTTCGCCGCAGGGCGTCTTTGGTGTCAGCCACAGGCTTCAACCGCAGTCTTTGCATGCAATAAACCCCAGCTCTGTGTCGCTGTACAATACTCAAGTACGCTCAAGAACTGGAAACCTAACATTACGAAGAATGGCCAGGTCACACAAATAGGAAGAAAATCTGGGGCCCATGTATTCGCAACCTTCGTTAATGAATCGCGACGACAGTATGATAAAAGCTGACAGCTGGGGTTTAGTGACGAGTGCGGAATGTACCGTTCTATTTCAAGTGTTTTCAGACCATCCCCCCCCCCCCCCCCCCCCCCCCCCCCCTGTTCTGAGACCTGTATTGCGGGTCGTACTCTATACCCGGCGCACCAATTCTCTTGAGGATAAAGATAACTTTATTCCTCACGCCTTAAGAGCTTCAAAGTGCCAGATGTGTTACTACGCGTCGTTCACAGAGCACGGCAACAGACACTCGGTGGTCTAGGCGCTTTTAAAGAGGACGGAAATTGGGGCATAGCAGTGAAAAACAACGTGTCAAAACCCGTCACGAACTGCGCATGCATTAGAGAGTTGGCAAAGAGGCAGCCTGGATAATTCTCCAGCGTATTTAAAAGGAGAATATCGGTGCCACAAAAAGCACCCGCAGTGGCTCCTGCGGATGTCGGGAGCATAGTACACATTCGGAGAGCTTAGCAAAGAGGAACGCAAAGCGAGGGTCTCTCCGTGGCGTTCGGCCAAAACGTTTCGGGAACACAGAGATTGTGATCGCCGTAGCAACTACCCTTATCGCTACAGTAGCTTTGTTCTGAAGCCATTAGGGGTAATTGTCAAGGTTTGATCAGATCCTCAGTCTAATACCGAGCTTTTTATCGAGTGGTTTTACCGAAAATGACGTAGCTTCTGAACGGCGCCGACCTATCAGATCGTTGCTGTGTGCACTTCGGGCGGTGAATGTTTGCATAGCCTTGCACTGTACAAAATATTTACTTTCGTCTGCGAAAATGCGGGCTTTAAATGACTACACCATAGAGCGCTTTCAGTAGTTGTTCTACGCGCAATTCACTGAGAGATGTACTGTAACTATTTCCTAACATCTCACAAATCTCCGATAGTCTAAGCAAGACGTTCGATGAAAGGATAACCCGGCAACGGCACACACGCTGGATGACTGTACGAGACGTCTTAAACAGCTGAAAAAGTAATTTATAGCGGGTAACAGGAACTCGGTAAATGGGCGTTTTGTTGTTCAGGTCAATAGTAAAATTTTTGGAGCGGTAAAAGTGGAGATAGAGACAGCGGAAAAAAAAAAAAAATGGAAGACAAGTGCTCCGCGCCAACCCACCGCCGTTTTAAACTACGCCGGTCGTCAAGCGCTCTTATTTTCTTACTCTTAAAAGCCACATTACACAATAAAAACGGAGAGGTTACTTTTGAATTGTCCTGCCGTCGGAGCTGAGTTTACTTCATTTACCCCTGCCTCGAATCAGGCACTAGTGTGTCGGGCCTAGGTTTATATAAGGGGAGCGTATTTTAGAGTAGTTAATTTTTGGGTTAAGAAGGAGATGAGAAGCTCGTCATAATTACCTCCGGAGTGCATGTACGTATGAGGGCAGCGCAGCTGCAAGTCGTAAAAAGTCGTCTGCACAGAGAAAGAGAGTCGGGCGACCGCGTGAGAGCCGAACGGCGAAGCATGCGATGGTAGAAAAAAGAAAAGAGAGACAGAAAGAAAAGAAACGAAGAAAACAGAGGTGGACATGAGCGCAGTAGCTAACTGCTATCCATTGATGGCGGTGGCGTCCAAAAGAGGGCGCTCGTATGCGAAGACACTACTCGCGCGGGGGCGGATCGAGGCAGAGTTCCACGTAGGAGCAAGAAGATAGAAGGAGAGAGTGGAATGGGAGGAGGGGGAGGGGGAAGGGAGGGGAGAGGATGTAGGATCAAGAGAGAACGGAGCGCGAAGCTATTGCGGGCCATTACGCAGCCCGACTAAGCGCCTCGGAAACGACGGCGGCCATTGCGAGACTGAAATGCGCGATAAGCGGGGACGCATAGCTGGCTGGCTGCTCTTCACGCCGCTCTTCCATATACCACTGGCAGCTACTGCTGACTGCTTCTACCCGCTCACTCACTCCCTTTCCCTCTACAGCGCCCCTCTCTGGACCGCCGACTACGCTCTCGACCGCTCAGCCAGCCGGCCGGTCGGTGGATGGCGATTATGCGCTGGACATGCCGCGCAGGAACGTGCGAAACTGGCCAGGCGTGCTGGCCGGGGAAATAAATGGAATAAGAAAAAAAAACGCGCAAAACAAATAAAGTATGTCGAGAGCATTAGAAGCACAAAAAAAATTTCTTAGTTTACCCTTCCCCCCTTTTATTCCAACCCCCATTAAAAAAAAAGAAAAGCACAGCATACACACTAAACAGAAGAAACGTACTATTAAGAGGAAAAATATAAGAAAAGGTAGTGCAAGAAAAAAAGAGAGGGGGGGGGGGGGTGATACATAAAGCGCAGCTACTCTATTTTGAACCCTCAAACTATTTACGTTCATGGAAGCGGTCGCAGAGATGTGTTTCGTCTTTTCTTTTGTTGTCTTCATTCGATTTAAAAAAAAAAAACGCGAAGCGGATTCGCTCAAAAATAAAGGTCTCTCAATTTACATAAACATGAAGTAGGCGTGATGCGCACTCTATATCCCTTAGGTTTCGTATACGTTGCGTATATACGTGTTCGGGTTCCCCCCAACTCTATGGAAATTTCATATTTGAGGGCTCTCGTTCTTTCCTCTCCCTTCGCGCAGGCGTCTTCTCTAAGGCTGCCCTGGTGAGATAGACTGTACGGGCTCTCTAGCGACCGCCGCCCCCTTACATTGCCCGGAGATCAATCAAACGCCGAGTGGGTGATGTCGGAGCGTTTGGACGATGTCTACCCTTTAACGGGCACGTAGCTCGGTGCTCTCCAGAGACTGTAGCGGCAGCCACCGAGCGACGGTGCCGTGGGAAACGATTTACACGAACGCAGTGTTATCTGACTCATTTCAAACGTTTCTTTCCCGCCAAACCACTGCAAGAGCCGGTACTGAGCTGCAGATTGTAAAAATAAAAAAAAATAGAGAGGACACTCAAGCTCAGTCTTAAGAAGGATACGACCCGATAACGTTAGTGAGTTAATGCCCTTATATGCGAATTGGTCCTTCTCAACTTTACATTCACAGGTTCCTGAAAGTCCTCATACCCCTCCTGGCGCAGTGGTGCCGCGGTTAAGCGATGCGCCACTGCCCAGAGAAGGCGCTGCCACTGGTGGGACTTGTTCGACCCAGGTTTTTTTTTTTGAATTTTGTCTTTATTCTCAGAAACAGTACACAAACTGTTGGTTGGACCCATAGCCTTTACGGCTAGTGAGGGGTCCAAATACAAAACAAGTACAATATTACTGCAGACCGTGTAAAATAAAAAACTTCCAAGATTAACACACACAATTGAATCCATTCCTACATTTCCATGGAAATTAAATAGTGTTTTAAAGATGCCGAAAAGTTAATTTTTTCTTTAACTTCATTCGGGATTTCATTCCACACATGGGCTCCGCTGTATTCTAGGAGTCTCCGGCCGTACATATTGTAACAAGGTGGTAAATTAAATAGACTGTTAGTTGCAGCTCTTGTTTGTTTCATTGGTAATCTAAATAAACTAAGGGGCAGGGGGTTGTTAGATTTTATTACATTGTTTACTATTTCAGCTATCTTCAGTTGGTCTTCCCGAGCTACCTCTCGATATCAATCATTAATTTACCAGCCACCTGCACGGTGGTCAGTTTCCTCACAATCTGGTGGACAGGTTGGGATGACGTCACAAGGTCACGTGACCTTGGTGCCCCATCTAAGTCGCTTCTCACGCGAGTGGCCACCTGGGCCACCCTGAGCTACCCTATTTTTCACTCAAAAGGCCTACAACACCGACGCCAGATTTTCTGGGTTAACGGGGCCTTTTACGCTGTCGTGTTAAAATAAGTTTAATTTTCGCGGTCGAGTTGAGGAACATTCAGTCTATATTGGAAACAGTAAATGAATGTACGCCGGACGTGTCTATTATAGTGTTTATAATAGCGTCGTTTAGCGTGTCACAGTAGGTACTCTAATAGACTCTGTTAAGAGTCTGTTGGCGTTGACACCAGAAGGGAAACAACCGGCCTGCCGAGATTCAAAGTGACAAGCTTAGAATACTTTCTAGGATTACGCGGCAACGGCTGGCGAAAAACAGGAATAAATGCAGGAGGTCATTAAGAAAGCGAAAGGAGGCTTCAGTGCTGCAGGGAAGTATGTTCAGTTGATGATGATGGTTATAAAAGTTGTACTTTCACCACTTTGTTCGGGGCCAATATTTTTAGCTCAACTTGTGGCTAACAATGACTCGGAGGCTTCAAAAGGTTTCGGATTCGTCAACCTTCCTACAGAACCAAAGAATAGACAGCGATGGGTGTGCAGCTGTGAATGGCAGTGCTGTTTATATATGAGATGTGAATCTGCATGCAGTACACACCATTCCTACGAAACAGAAAAAAGAAACAACCGAAAAAAGGGTCGCTGCAACATTCGACTCCCTGCACCACATCGCAACGCATGACGCATTTTTATTAGCCAGCAGGTCAACATAGAAGGGCGTCATCCTCGTTGGTTAGAACGCGACCACGTGAATGTGGAGTGGTGACGTCCCTGCGCTTTTTCTCTGTAACTACAAACGCACGAATACCACTAGTACCACAAAAATGACGTCGTAGCTCCGCAATACTTACACGATACAGCTGCCATTGTGAAATCAATCAACGAACTGCTTGGGCAAGCAGATGCAGCGCACTTTAGCGAAAGGTATCGTCTCGAGGTAAGTAGTAACTGATCATAATCCGAATGAAAGTTCCAAGTTGCGGAAAAATAGGGGTGCTCGAACGCTTATACATTTGGCACACCGTTGGACGTTCTTAAAATATGCCTCAACGTTCCACTAAGGAAAGCAAAATTTTGGTTGCACGACTATGAGTGATGTACAGTCATGGTCAAAAGTCTTCCGGCTATCTGCTTTACTTTGAAGCCCTCTAGTGTAGCACTTACTGCATCCTCAAAGATAAAAAGGTCTTATTAGGTGAGGGTACTTCTCATGCTATAGAGACTTCGGAAATGGTGCCTTAAAAGGCACATGGCTGAAATGCAACCCACACAGTCAAAGGAATTTTTGTCAATGGTGTGTGTTCGACCGCATAGGCACTGTTACAAACAGATAACAGGCAGAACTGTGGAGCCCTTGTTCTAGAGGTTGGACTGAGCTCGCATTTAGTCGCACGCCCCTTGGAGGAAAAAGCAAATGCGTAAAAAAAGTCGCATAACTTGATCGATATGTCAGAAAGTCACTTAGATTCCTCTATTTCTGTTTCGTATCTAAACCGGCGGAAAATTTCATACAAGAAGTCATGTAGCGGAATCCGGATGACAGGAGGTCATTTTGATTCCTTTTTTTTTTACATTTCCAAACCGCCTGCATACGCGAATATTTAAATAACATGCGAACAACACTGCTCTGTATCTATCTTCAGTGTTGCAAGCGGCTTCCTCATCTCTCTGTAGGCGAGTTCGTCCCCTCCATAGTGGGTGCATAAAACTCAACCGGCTATAACCAAGGTCGCTCGAGTAGTCGGTATAAGTATCTATAGGAGCTGCATCTGCAGGCAAGCCATGTATCGCATAAGGAAATGCACGTGCAAAACAAATTGCCTGGCGTCTCTGAGCGAAAAGATGCCCCGCTTCTCGGGGTCCTTACATGCGCAGCAATAAATGCGAGATCAGAGGAAGGAGCGGGAATCGTTTGGAAGGAAGAACCATCCAGTGCGGCTTTGCACTAACAGCAACAAAACCAAACAGACACAAACACAAACAGAGATTGAGCACGAACGAAGTGCCCTTGACTTTGAGATATCCATCATTATTGAATTCCTGTCGCGGGCGCAGCACTTTCCGTTCTCTTCGGAAGCTCGAATACGGACAGCCTGATCGGCCTCAGCCGCAAAGGCACTCCGGACCCCCTTTGCGTCTTTCGGATAAAAGAACACATCAGTCACGTGGCAGAGAAAGCGCCAGGCTACGATTGAACCGCTTCTATCAAGCTACCTATATGGAGGTCAGAGATGTATATGCGTGTATAGAGTAACCGCCTTCCCTCTTCGTGACGATCCTCTGGAGACAGCCAAAGGGAGTTTCTTTGACTCCGTCAACAAAAAACATTTTGTTGCTTCTCGACTTGAGCGTCAGAGGCCACGCGCTGAAAGTCACCAATTCAGCTCAGTGTTGGAAGGCACACATCACGCAGCTCGAATATAAAGTAGACGGTATAAACTTTTTGTAGATATCGATGCGGACACACGAGTGGCACTAAGTGCATCTACGATCGTGTGCGCAAACTCAGGCATCTGCACTCTAAAAAGGAGTACGCCTATACGGGAGTAAAAACGGGGTAATGTGTCCTCTAGCGCACATCCTTTTATAGAAGGGAGTGCGCTAATAAAATGATTATTATTCTCTTTTTGCTCCTAGCTGCTTACAATGCATGCATATGTTAAAACGTTTAAGTCATCCAAACGTAGTTGTCGTCTATGTTCTTAATTATTGTCATCATGATTTAAAGACAAAACTGGAATTACTGGCTAATGTAAAGAAGCTGGCTTTCTTGTGACAGAAATGTTAGTGCAGCAAGAAATTTAAATTTTCATATTCCTCCTTCCAAACCTCCTCTTCCACATTGATTACTTTTTGGTTTCAACCACTGTGACCACTTCAAACAATTCCAGTCGCGCAAATTTTAATCATGATTCCACGCCTAATCCGAGCTGAGCTGTACGCTATTAGATAACCTTCGCTAATATGGCTTGTTTTTGTCGCTTCATTTTTTTAGTTATCGGGTAGAAAAGTCTTGACAAGAGTGCTTCACGTATTTTATCACGGTGCGTTCGACCTTTCGCGCAGCCAATTTCGGTTCCCTTTATTTGTCCCCCGTGTGCCCCAGTGCTAGGCTATAAAATAAGCAACGTAATGCCTTCCCTCTTCAGTCTCCTCCGCATAACCATAGGCTGTCATCATCATGATTGCGCTTTTCTGAAACGTGAACTCTCAGAAGACGAAATATCAAGCATTGAAAGGAGTGTGAAATAACGCGAAGCATAGAGTATTCAATATTTTACCGTACATTTTACTTCGTATTGTACGGCAGAGAAAAATTGTAGAGGTCACTTTACCTCCTCTTAAGGGTATGACGCTATCGCGTAGTGGGTTAGGCTTTTAATTCTGAGGAGTTTGACACCTTTGAACCCATTTTTCATTTTTTCAATCGTTTCAATCAATTAATTGATCAATTACACACTCTAAATTTTCTTAAATATCGCCATCAAGCGTGCGCTTTTAATTCTGAGCATTTTGACACTTTTGAACCCCCGTTTTTCTATTTTTCTCATTTTTTAATTAATCAATCAATTACAATGATTTTATTAACTCGTCTTATCCTATCAGACACCAATCAATCACAAATCACTAGAGCCAAAAATTACTATATTACGATTCTTTTTTTAACGCAGCCCCCGATTATTTTCGACACGAGGTGCCGACTACGCCGACTTCTTTCAACCGAACGAGCTGCATACGCTGTCGCATAATGTACAAGACAGGCTAACTCCGGTATGTAGCATCGCCTTTGAATTCTCTATCAAAAAAGAAGCACCAGGGGTCGCTATTTGACGCCTATTTTTTGCCTATTGATTCTGTTCTCTCTTTGCGAGTTGAAACTGCTACCCGTGACGCCATCTCTGATAGCTAGCAAGCACAGTATACCATCGGCTCTGACATCAAAAGTGGGGATGGCCAAATGCCAAAAGAGACGAGGGAACGAATCGAAAAAAAATATATATATCTGCAAGATACGTTGCCAAACCCGCCGTTTTGGAAACTCAGGCGATGTTGTTACTACACAGAGCGGAACGATCCAAGTTATTCACCGTGAAAAAAGATATAGTAATAAAGAAAAGAACTTGAGACCAACATACGCATCTTGAGGATGACATTTCCGGAGGCCACATAAAAGTGGCGGCCAGAATATGAGATTCGAGAAGAAGCGTTCTTGGTGTATGCTCCCAACATCTAACATGACCAAAAACAATGCGTTCGCATCGTGGTCGCATTTTAGCTTAAGTGTTTCAACTGAAGCCGGAATAGTAGGAAGGAAAAGATGGAAGGGGGATGGTTGCGGTAAATGCCAAGGTTGCCGCTGTCGGCGTGCATTAGAGGCGCCGCCCGTTTGTGAACAGCCTCCAAGACCGCAGTGGCCGGCGCCATCGTAGCGTGCGTAGGACTCAAGAATTCTGCACACAAGCCCACAGCGTCTTGGTCCCGAAGCAGACTCCCAGCGGGGCAGTCTGATACAACTTCTCGAAGCTCTCTGTGCGTTTTATTTTTCGATGCGAAAAATATACGTACCCACGCTTTTCTCGGCAGAAAGAAGGCAGAAAAAGATAAAATATCGTTTAGTGTTTTCGCCATTGCAAGCGCAAAGTCTCTGCTTTCTGTTTATTTTATTTTTTATTGCATTGTTTTCTTTCGTACAAGTTCCTTTAATTTTTTTCTTTTTGACAGAAAGATGGCTTACGAAAAGGCACTGTCTCTTTCTGATGCGTGGGTTCACCCTTTTTCGCCTTTGCCGGAGTCGTTGATAAAGCCGTACAGACGGGTAAAAAAATAAAGAAAAAGCTCTTGGTAGATTTCTTCTATCATCCGTCTTGCGTTTTGAATTTGTAAGACAGCGTGGGTGAGGAAAGCAGGATCTTTTAAGCTGATTGCATGATTTTCGGTTTATGATTTGTTAGTTCCTTGATTGCCGTCCCTTTGGTCTTAGATCGCCGGATTCCAATCACGCTATCGGAGTGTGTCGCTCAGAAAAAAAGCTGGCAGTGGCTTAGCTCTGCTACGCCAGGTAGCGGGAGCAGGGACGTCACGTGGTTCTGCGCCGGCGGCAGCAGCGAGCGCGCGCGGCGAGGCGCGCCAGCTGTGTGCAGTGACGTCACTCGCTCCTCGCGCATGCGCAGTATGGTCGACGGAGAGAGCACGTGAAACGGCGAGACTGTGGCCAATGTAGCTCACGCTACAAAAGAAAAAAAAAAGGGAGACTCGTTTCAATAACGGGTACACTTTCTCCTCTTCAGCAATTGCGAGTAGTTGAAAGCGGCGTTGCATCTGAATTTAGTTGTTTACTGGACATCCCTTAACTTCATGGGTTGGTAATTTTTCGAATCGTCTAAAAACAAGAAAAAAGTAATGAGGAGGGACGTGCAATGGAGCGGCAGGTGTTATGCTAGAACTAACTTAGATCGTTGAAAAAATGTTTGCGACCGATTTTTTGAACACGTCTGAAGAGTTATAAATTCATGCAACTTTTTTTAATTGATATATTAACGCTCCGTTTAACAACGCGCAAATCTCTCCGAACAAGTTAATGCCGTCGCGCAGAGAGACTAACCTGAGTTTTCGGCAGTGTTTCACATTGTTAAAGTTACGGTACGTTAGGTTTCGTGCCTGGATGTGTTGTGGACTAGGCTGAACAAGCAGGCGTTGACAAGAGGACGCTTTGGAGGGCTGTTTGGTTAATGGTTGGTTCACGGTTGCTACAGAGCAAGGAAAGGTTAACGACTGGTTACCAGCGCCGTCAGTCATTTAGCGTCGGTTTTCGTTCACATGGATCTTTAGAGACATCACAGAAACTTTTCCAGGACGGACGAATTCACGCGTGGCAAATGTGGGACGTGCGGCTGTTTGGTTAATGGTTGGTTCACGGTTGCTACAGAACAAGGAAGGGTTAACGACTGGTTACCAGCGCCGCCAGTCATTTAGCGTTGGTTTTTGTTCACATGGCTCTTTAGAGTTGTCACAAAAACTTTTCCAGTACGGACGAATTCACGCGTGGCAAATGTGGGACGCGCTGTACAGCAGTGACATTCAGTTCTACGCGATAGCGTTACAGTTCGTTCGGACGAAAAGTCGTCGGCGTAGTCGGCACCGCGTGTCGGAAATAATCGAGGGCTGCGTAAAAAAAAATCTTGTCATGATAATTTGTGGTTCTAGTGATTGATGATTTATTGGTGTGTGATAGGCAATGACGAGGCAATGAAATCATTGTAATTAATTAATTAATTAATTAATCAAATAAAAATGAAAAACCAATGACAAAAGAAAAATTGGGAGAGGAGTTCAAAGGTATCAATATGCTCAGAATGAAAAGTCCGTGCTTAATGATGATAATTAAGAAAATTAAGAGCGTGTAATTGAGCAATCAATTAAATGAAACAAAAGAGAAAAAAAATGAAAAATGCGTTCAAAGGTGTCGAACTGCTCAGAGTGGAAAGTCTAACCGACTACGCAATTGCGTCATACCCTTAAGGCGGAGCTTAAGTGTCCTGTCCAATTTACAAACACCTTCACTAACTGCCTGACAGTTGCTTGCAGAGGAGCCAGTGCACACGCGTCGCCAACGGCAGTCCGAACGGGCTCTGCGGCGTCATAGCACACATCGGTTAAGTAAGCGATGTTTCTGTTTAACTAACTCTCGCGCGAGATAAACCTTGCAAAAAAATAACCACAAACGCGACTACTGAATGATGGAAGAGACGAAAGCTATATGCCGTTCTCCAAAACATCTCGCGGGTATAGCTAGTTTGCAAGGCAACGAGACGAAAGGAGTGACAGCACGAATAACAGACTGACCGGCCATTGCTTTACCACCGTATTACCATGCATGAACACGGTTGCACAACGCTTCCCCAGCCTCTGTTAGACTCATCCATTTATGCGCCGTATTACACGAACAGCCACCCGAGACTTGACCTCGCACTGTTGAGGAGATGTGGAGGAACTCCCCGACGCTGTTAAGAGCACCGGGGAATTGGGAGGAAAAGCGAGCAAGCGAAACCAATAGACGAGCCTGGGGAAAAGGAAGACAGAAAACAAAGAGGGCGATGAACCGCCTCTGGAACGTCTCTCGCAAGCGGACGAGAACGGTGTTGCAATTGCGAGTTGGAAAATTAGCACAAACAAAAAGGCCGTCAGGAAGGCAGGCCGAAGAAGGGACGGAGAAAGACAAAGAGAGACAGAAAAGAGGAAAAACTATAAGCAAGCACAGGGACCATGATGTTCCGATCTGGAGGAGCTGGAACCCAGTGAGGCGAGATTCACTCCAACGCTTCGATTGACGCGGCAGGGCAACGTTCAAGGATCGGAAATTTAATTAGGCACGGGGAAATTCTTGAATAAAGACTAGAAACTTCGTAACATGTCCTATTCTCTACACGTGCAATCAAGGTTTCCCAACCTTCACCTCTATTCGTCGTTCAGATTTGGTTTTCTGTGTGCACTTGGGGCACCAATTTGAAACGTCAATGCAAAAAAAAAAAAAGAAAGGAATCACCTCGTTTTTTATAGTTCCCTCAAGAAAACTTGAATGCCTTTGATTTGAATGAAGCTAATTTGTCCCATAGACTCGCTGTCATTAAGACGGATATCAGATTGAAAACTAACATAGTAATTCAACAAAAGAAAAATGAATAAGTTTTGGGAGGGAAGCCTTTGTCCGCTAGCTAACGTTTAGGCAAGCCTCAATGGACTCTAAACTCCCACAGATGTCCTGAGGACGTCCTGAGCACCCGCACGACGTCTAAGAGAGTTACAGTGCTTATTGGACGCGGTATTGTCTTCGTCTGAGCCAAACTTACATACTTATGCAGTTATTCTTGACGCTTGAGTGTACTTCATAAAATAGCCACTCCCTGCCCGTCTGTCCACTGATGTTTCATCATCACCATCATCGTCATCATCATCCTGACTACGCTCTCTGCAGGACAAATGACTGTCCCATATCTCTACAATTGGTTAACCCTGTGCTGTGCTAGATGTGGCCACCCTATCCCCGCAAACTTCTTAATCTCATCTACCCTACTAACTTTCTGCCGGCCCCTGCTACGCTTCCTTTCCGGTACCCTTAACGACCACCGGTGATCTTGCCTTCGCATTACATGCTATGAACAAGCCCGTTTCTTCTTCCAGTCTGTATCACACACCGCGTCCCTTATGCTTGCAATGTGTTTCTGATTGAGATAAAATAAATAGAAGCGTTTTAAAGACACACATATCTATTACGTTGCCCTGGAGTAAGTTATACAGAGAGATAAAAAAATTTACTGAATACACCAAAATGAAAGAAATAATAATCAGTCGCCACGGTGGCTCAGTGGTTATGGTGCTCGGCTGCTTACCCGAAAGACGCGGGTTCGATCGCGGCCGCGGAGGTTGAATTTCTCTGGAGGTGAAATTCTAGAGGCCAGTGTACGGTGCGATGTCAGTGCACGTTAAAGAACCCCAGGTGGTCGAAATTTCCGGAGCCCTTCACTGCGGCGTCTCTCATAACCTAAGCCGCATTGGGACGTTAAACCCCAGAAACCAAACCAAACAGAAATAATAATCACGAAATCCTAAGATTGTTTCAACGTCACCATTCAATTCACTGTGTCATACTTCTCCAACCAGAAGGACATTTATGAATGCAAATAGATAACTAAAACAGGGACCCCAGCTTAATTGTAATACGTTCAACCCATGCTCGAATACGCATGTGCGGTGTGGGACCCATGGCAAATAACATTGTGCAATAAGCTTGAAAAAATCCATAACAGAGCTGCAAGGTTCGTCCTACGTCGATACTCCAGAGGTAATAGCTGCACTGACATGAAAAACGAATTAGGGTGGGAAAGCCTTTCTTCTCGAAGAAGGAAATTGCGCCTTAAAGTGCTGTATCAAATATTTCATGATAAAACCGGCATTCAAAGGAAAAATATTTACACAGGCCTCATTATGTCTCTTCTCGTTTTGATCATTGCTTTAAGATTTTGGAATACCGTACCAGAACTAAAATGTATGCAAATTCATTTTTTGTGCGTTCTATAAGTGAATGGAATCGCCTTTCATGTCAACAAGTGTGCTGTATGAATGAAGATGTGTTTTTTTCCTCCCTGTAACCCCCCTGCGGTAGCGCCTTCGGGCTAAGCGGGGTATAAACTGAATAAAGAATAAAGGAAGCAGGCGTGCACAACTTTGAGCAAGACGCGAACGCAAGCTTGTAGGAAAATCAGACGCCAGACTTGCCTGCCAAGCACCTGAAAGACGACTCGCTTTTATTGCACGGTTCCGGCTTTTTTATTAGTTTGTTCACGTCTATAGGACTGCGGGGCACACAGCTTCTCCACCAGTGGGCGTCCACATCGACGCATACAATCATTCCATCGTGGACACGTTCTGACCGCGCTCGCTGAACATGTTCCGGACACTCCCGAAGTGTGTTCGCGTCTGCAGAAGGAAATAAGCAGTTTCCGTTCCACGGTTTTGCGTACCGCCCATTTCAGCGAAGCTTGCACAGAGTGAGGGCCACTAAGGACAAAAAAAAAAAAGAAACGAACGCACAAAACAACTATGAACAAGTGGAGTATAAGAAGAGACGAAAAAAAAAAAAAACGGAGAAAGATGAAAGGAAGAAATCTGAGAAAATCTGGAACGGAACTACAACTTGCCGGCCAGAACTACGATGCATCGTTGAATCAATAGAGCGATTTCCAATCCGTCACACGCCCAACTGGACGAGGGGGAAGAAGTGGAACGCATGATAGACGGATAGAAGCAAGAGTCCCTGGCCTATCCCCCGTCGTGGGTATGTGCCATGCCACCAAGGCAACAACAACAACAAGAAAAGCAAGAGTACTCGAGCGAACATGACGGCTCACTTAGTTCCTTCTTCTGTCACTGGGTGTCCCCAGTGGTGTCCGCCCAGCGTGCCATAAGCACGTGCTGATGCGAGTGACCGAGCTGGACGTCGGGCTCAACATTTCCGGCATCCCTTTGGCCGACTCCTTCTTCCTCCCTATGCACTCGGACGACGCCGTCCTGCGAATCTTGCGCGTAGGCTACGCTCTGAACCGTTGCATTCACGAGTGTCCAGCGCAGCTGCTCAGCGTAAAGCCGTAAGTCCCGCCTGGCGACGTTGGTGGGACTGACGGGTGTGTGTGTGTGTGTCGAGATTTCCCAGAAGTCCGTCGCTTGTCCGAACTCTGGCGAAGCAAGGAGCCGAATCCAACGATGCGTGCAGCGAGATGTGGGTTGCGATGAATGCAGATTTATGCAAACTGGGATCCCTAGGCTCTAGGCGCTACGCAGCGCCCCGATATCCTAGGCGCGGCTTCCGAGACGCCGGGTCGGAACTGCCGGGAGCAGAAACGGGCGCCGCCATGCTGCCGACGTAATGAAACCTCGGATAGCAATTAGTCTTCTCGCACTTTTGCGTCAGAAATAACGGGGAAAAGGACTCGGAAGATGATGAGGGGAGCACAGCGAGTAATGCGATGCGATTCAATCAAAACTGCGCATCGAGTTTTGCGAGTCTTCAAGTAGAAACAGGTGCCCGCAGGCGCTGGTGCGTTGCGATGGTGTACTGATCGGAAAGGCTGTGCATTTGCTTGGGGCGTCTGGACATTCGTTTCGTACGTCTGACAAAATGGCGACGTGAGAGTTCCCTAGACAGCTCTCCTAGCGACAAGAAGAAGTCTGTTGGTTCGGGCAATCTCTGATGTTATACATAAACACCTTCCGACACCGTTTCGACGGACGTCGTGAAATAGAGAAACGCTTATGTGCAGCGCACAGCCACTACACGCTAAAGAAGCCAAGTTGGTCGAAATCAATTGGGAGCCCTGAAGAATGGCTTCCCTCATACCCCATGCTAGCTTTAGGGACAATAAAGCTACAGACCAAACAAAACTATATCGAACCCAAACTCGATATTCTTGATGCCAGAAACACGAAAATGAATAACGAAAACGAGGGTATACGACGGCTGAGAACCCAACACGCAACATGCAACAATACTGTGGTGGCCTTGTTCTTGAAGTCCCTTAACAAGGCCTTCAAGCGTAAGACTACCACGGAAACTTGGCCTGACGGGTATACCTGTGGCTGACGCACAACACGAAGAGCCGACGCCTGCTCAGGTTTCTAGATGAAAATAGCCTCCGCGACCTTCCATAGTTTATTGATTGCCGCACCTTATGCCACATGGTGAGTCCTCGAAATAAAAAAAAATTATACATTCACTAAGAATTGCCACTAATAAACAGAAAGAAGAGGCAACGAAAAGTCGAAAGGGGAAGGCTGAGTGGGGAGAAACAACGGGGAAGTGGGCGAATAGAAAAAACAAACAAACTAGAAAACAGAAGGGATATACCAACGCGATAAAGCAAGAAGGAACGCCAAAATATGTGTTGACGGCGGTCATGTCAATGAATGAATTGTCTTGGCTCCCAGTAATTTCTCCACGCGCCTGCTATAAGCCAGGACAACAATGTTTTTTGTCGGGCTCGAATAATCGACCCTCGTCAATTCCGATAGAAGAAACGACGACACGTGTTCCATTCGCCCCCTTTTTACTCGCTGTGTTTTTTTTTTTAAATCTCCCAGAAAAAAACAGAAAGAAAATGAAAGAAAGAAGGAAAAAGCAAGAAAGAAGGAAAGCAAAAACCAAATTTGGAAATAAAAGACGAGCTCATAAAGTTCGCGCGTCACCCGGAAGGCCACTCGGGGCCTTTCTATACACCGAGCCTCATTGAAACCGGAAAGCGTGGAAACGCTTTCAAGAAAGAAAAAAAAGATTAAAGGACAGGCCGGAAGAAAACGACGCAGCACGGGAGACCGGACACCAGAGACGAGGTGGGTGGTAAGGGTACAGGAGAACAGAGATCCGCGGCCGGAAGGCCGAGAGACGAATTGGGAGCGGCGGGAAGAACTTGACCCGCTTTATTATCTCGCTTATTAACTGGCCCCATGCTTCGCGAGAGAGCAGGGAAGTGTAGGAGGAGACTCTCTTCATCGCCGCCGGGAGGTAGCTGCGGTGAGCGCTCATCATCAGTACGTATATACGTCGGGATACGTTGGAAACGCTGTGCTCAGAGCTGTGCGTGCGTGTGTGCTCCAAACGAGAATGAGAAGCGGGCGTCATCGAGGAAGCCTGTGCTCCATTCGCTGGAGGCGCCGGCGACTAAGTATTATATCCCGCGCACTCGTCTCGAAAAAGGGACTCCGATAATTGCGTGCACGGCATCCGGCCTCCCTGGGCTAGCTGGCAGAAGAGCGGACGTGCGTGTCCTGAACGTCAGCTCCACCACCGTGCTTTCTTTCTTGTCGCTGATTCTTTGCGTGCCCGCGTGCCGGTCCCCCCCTCTCGCCTTTCACTCACCTAGTATACGACGCTCAGCTTCTATATCTCGCTCGCTTCGAAGAACGGGAGCGTGGTTTCGGAGCGGCGTGCTGCGATATTCGGTGGTAACCGAGTTTGGGGCGCCCAATTTGCTCGGGGACGTCCCTGCTCTTCGAGGTCCCCCCCCCCTCTCCCCACCTCCTGAAGCGACAAGACGGTGGAGCTCACGCTCCTCTGTCCTTTGGTTTCTTTGTTTTATGACCTTGTGACGTTGTCGGAAAGGAGAGAAAAAATCTTGTTCCCGGCGCATATCCGCGGACTCTCGAGGGGAATGCAGAGTTGGGCAGTGCTTTCGCGACTGAAGAGACTAGAGACGCGTGCGACCGCACAGCCGAGCTGCTACTGCCCACGGCTCGCTCGTATACAGGCGATGTTGCCTGGGTAGGATGTTGCGAAAGGCGAAAGGTGGGTAGGAAAAACTTGACCTGGTTTGTTAATTCGGCGTTTTATTTTGCAGTGCAGCTATATGTAGATCATAGATCACAATATGATTCAAAAGAAAACATTCGACAGAGGTCTGTCTGGTTGGGAAAGGAATTTAAGTTAGAAAGAACACCGACGAAAACGCCAAAATGAGTTTGAGTTGAGGTTGTTGTTAGCTGCTGATTGGGTTTGCCTTGCGATTATTTTGCTAGTAATCGCTCCACCGTAGCGACGCTTATA
This sequence comes from Amblyomma mixtum, assembly GCF_055824585.1. Taxonomy (NCBI): domain Eukaryota; kingdom Metazoa; phylum Arthropoda; class Arachnida; order Ixodida; family Ixodidae; genus Amblyomma; species Amblyomma mixtum. The sequence continues at coordinate 252,581,956 of NC_143013.1, forward strand.
TAATAATTAAGCTTGATAATTTGAGCCGTGGATCTGTTACCTGGCAGGTCTACGTAGCCACGCACACAATACCCCATAATAGTCATCAATTGTTGCTGTCGCTGTCTGCAGCCTGTTCATAAATCACAAAATGTGGCAGGTCTACGTCACCAAGCACAAAATCATGCACAATAGTCAACAACTGCTGCCTGTCACCTTCTTCCTTACAAAAATTTCTTTACACAGTCTATAGAGTGTCCATGGACTTTTGTCTATAAAACCTATAGACTTTCTACTGACAAATCCTATAGTCTAGTCTATAAGCAATACTAACTCTATATGCAGTCTATAGATAATGTACAGAATCTATGGCCATACACTTTTAGTAGACTTTTGTCTGTAGACTATGAATGGACAAAAGGAAATATCTATAGAAAGGCAATATAGTCTAGAAGAAGTCTATAGACAGTCTATAGACCACTGTTATAAGGGTAACCCGTTCATAAATTACAAACCATACAATAGCTTCGCTGGATAAACACACTCAGTAGTATAATCATCCAGGCATTGTTTCTATTCCGCACTAATAGCTGTTCGAAGACCTTTCTCCGGAAGCTGAGGCGTGAGTGTACTAACACGTCGTATAGTCGTTGTCTTGGATGTAGCCAATCGCGATGTGATGGCCCACAGTAGTTAGGTAACCTCGAACAACATGCCGCTGCCCACGCAGAGACGAACGATCGTTGTGCAGATGACGCAAAACACTGACAGGCACCATCCTTGGCTGCTGAGAGTTGAGCGAAAGAGAGAGAGAGAGAGAGAAAAAGATAATCAATATCGAAAACTGGGGGACGCGACATGAAGGGGAGGTCGCCGCCTTTACCTCCAAAACTACAAAACAAAGGATGCACGTTCAGAGATAAATATAGGAGGAGAAACAAGATATATCCGCGGAGGCTCGACGCTAAGGAGTGAGTAGCCAGCCGCCTACGGGAGGCGTGGTGCAACGCAGCGGTCGAACGCCGCTGGCTAGGCCAGAGTGAGCTGGTCTCCGGACTCCAATCTCCTCCGACGATCTACTTTCTAAATCCAAGACTTGGAAGAAGGCAAGGGAGTGAGTGAAAGGGGGGAGGGGACGACGTCCCTGCTTTATTATTTCTTTTTATCTTATCCTGGCAACTTTATTCTCGTTTTCTCTTTCCATTCGCGAGTTTGTTTCCAGAGTCATCTCCTCCGCGTGTGTCTCAGGGGATCCATTTCGAGTGGGAAACGCGAAACTACTCGAGAGAGCTTCGGAGAGATTCATTTGTTATTGTTTTTTTTTCATCCTCGAAACTTTGCGAGAGCGCTTTGAATGGGCGGCGGCAGCCGCAAAACAAGACAAGAAAAAAAATTGTTAGGAATAGGCGGTTATAAATTACTTTATTTTAGTTTTTCTTCCATTGAGAATTTTTCGCTGTATGCAGAAGATTGAAGACATTTTTCTTACATCCGGGCTTAAATCCACTAAACACCAGTTCGATGCACGGAACAAAAAAAAAACAAGAAGAGTGACTTTTTCTTTGGAAAGATGGTCGAGTGGCTCTACGAGCGTCACAAGAGACAACAACGACAACAACAACAAAACAATCGCAAGCGAGAACGGCTGCGCATGGCACATACGTCTCCTTCGACAAGCTTGTTTGCTATCTGCAATGCAAACTAAATCTTTGCCCCTCGGCCTCTATTAGGTTGCGTTAAGGTCAAGGCCGCTGGGAGCGATCTGAAGACTCTGCTGGTTACGCAACACGAAAAAGGCGCTAACCGAACGAGAAGCCTTCGCAGAGTTGGGAGGAATCGAATGACCCATCTTCGCCGCTCTGAACAAACGAAGAGCTCAGGGAAAGCGAAGAAAGCTGCTCAGCGGATAATGACCAGCGGGGACCAGGGAAGTTGGTCAAGCCTTCTTGATGGCTCTCTCCTCGAAGACGGTCGCCAACACTGCGCTCCGTTAGCGCTTATTAAGTATGTTGACAAGTGAATCAGTTACAAACTTCCTTCTCTACCCTTCTCCTCTTTAAATCCCTTAATCCTCCTCTCCTTCCCATTTTTCCATGTGTAGGACTACCAATGGGGCGTCGTGCTTGGTGGACCTCCCTGCCCTTCAACTCTCTCTCGCTTTCATTGCTTGGTTGTGCGTACGTTTTTGGGAGAGGGGAAGGGTAGAGAGGAGTGTCATGATGAAAATGTGGTTTATAGTTTTTCTCCGCTTAAAAGAAAGTCCACCTATTTTCTTTTTTTTTTTCTTTAGAAATAAGCCGCCGGACCTCTCTTGAATGCGTCAAGACTACTTGCTTGTTCAGTATCTCGAGGTGTCCGAAGAAAAAGAAAATATTGGCGTCACAGAATGCCAACGTATGGATGCTGGATGAGCATTCAGGGCCTAGAGGCACGTGGACTTGGCATCCCATATTGCGTCCTGCTCATGAAATCGCGATGGATGCATCTCGATCCGTAACCCCACTCGTTCCTTGAATTTTGGCAATTTCTGAGACAGTGACGCCATCTACGTCCACGTGCGCGTTAAATGTTGACGGCCAATAAAAACCGCAAAGATTTGACCAAGCGGTGAGGTAGAGCTTCTACGTCGAGTCTGATTAGGCAACGTATGCTCAGGCGCGCAGTACATGGACAAGAAACACGTGTGAACAGAGGGAAGCCTATGCTGTCTGTGCCAAAAGTAACCAGGCAAGGTCATTTCCTTCTCACTCGTACAGTGGGGTTCTTACGGCTTCACTAAAGGTCAAAACTTCTTGACAATTGAAGTAAATGATTTTCTTCACCAAACAGATATCTAGTGCTTGAGGGGTGGCATAAGCGACCCACTATATAAGTGAGAGGTAAATAATGTTGCCTGGATACATTTGGCAAAGACGTTACCTTTATTCTTCTTTGACTTTGATAAATAACCATTGTCCAGGTAGGCGTCTGCGTAAAAGCAGTGTGAAAGAGAAACTGGCAGAAAAATACCAGATAAGGTAACTATAATGGCAAAAAAGTCCCGTGCCCGGTGTTGTAACCAGTACTTTCTTATTGCTGCTTTCATACCTCTTTTCGGAGTCATTTCACTCTAGAAAGCTTTTCACGTAGGCCATACAACCAGCTGCAGCCAGCGCACAGGCAAGTTTGGTTCATTATGCAGGAAGAAAAAAAAAAGCTCAGCGAATTCAGAAAAAGCGAATTTTCTAGTCCAGTATGGAAGCAAGGTTCCGTCCATCCGTACATTTTGTGCGTGCGTGCGTCTGTGGATGATAAGGCGGCTTCTGCGCCCCATGGCAACAGTGGTCGTTTTTGAATGTATCCACGCTGCTTTGGACGAGGAAGTAACCAGCAGAAAAAAAGAACCGCTCACGAAAAGAAACGGTAAAGGCCCGGAACGGGTCGACGTGGACTGGACCATCTGAATATGGATTGTCTCTCTTCAGTGACAGCTACGAAGAACAATACGTAGACGGAGACAGTGGTACGCGTATCAGGACGAGTAAAAGAGGAGCGACAGCGTAGAGAGAGAGAGAGTGAGAGAGAGAGAGAGAGAGAGAGAGAAGAAACAGCGCTAAAATGAGCGATACTGGAGAAAATGACACCCCTTTCACGCGATCCACTTGTTCAGGTGGACCTTGAACACTGTCTGCTTTTTGTCACGGTACTGAAACCACAAGACCGGTGGCACCGGTAAGACAAAAATGAAAGGCAATTCTCATCCGGCAAATGTGAACCCGGTTTATACATCCATTTCTTATAAATGGAAAAGACATGACGGAGATCAGGCGTCTTGAGGAAGACTGTTTGAAACAAAAGAAAAAAAATATGTATATACTTCATGCATAATCGCCAGATACATAGTAATCAAGTGCTGCCTTTGATACTGCTTGCCTGCGCACGCCCGCACCACTGCACTCACCCACGCATACAGACAGACGCACACGGACAGACCCACACACATACACGCGTGCAAACACACACACGCACACACACATGTACACCTACACGCACGCGCACGCACACAGACTGCACGAAGAATGAGACCACTGGAAACCGTGCCCCTGGCGTTACGCGTCGGGCAGCTCAGCCGCGGCACCGAGCCACGCAAGCTGCGCCGGCTCTCGTGGAGATTTAATGTTGCATCATAGGCGCCTCGGGGGAGTACTTTACGCCAAGAAACGCACTCGCCGCGCACGGCAACGCATGCACTGCGAGGATGCGAGCAGCGTCCGCGCAACAGCGTTTCCATCACGCCCGGAGTGATTTACAGCCGCTCGGGAAGCCGCATTATGAGTGAGGGCGCTGAGACTGCGGTGGGGGGAGATCGCTTAGCCGCTGAAGAAAGGAAGGAAGGGAAGTGGGAAGAGAAGGAGGGACGGAAGGAGGTGAGAACCCCTGGTCGTTTCTGCGACCAGCGCGTGGTGCTCGGGCGCACCGCATAATCTTGCCCTGGCCAGCGAGGAAACACCGGAGAAGACCCGGGCTTACATGTAGTGTGAGCTGAGTCGGTGCTTCTCTCCGTTTCTTCGCCCACAGGCCCTAGTTTAGCGTTTCTGCTTCTCTTTTTGCTTATTTTCTAATTTCCTCTTCTCTGTTCACACAAGGACACTAGGCTTCGTTGATTTACTCGCTTAATGATGACTACGCTAATTTATACACCAATCTTCTCCGACACTTTGTTTTCACTTTTTTTTCTTTAGTATTTGGAAAGACAGGCGGGCTACTTTTTTATGGTTCTAGATATCATTACTTCATTTATCGCTCTTATGCAGCTGGAGCTTGTGTTCGTTACTCCATTGTGAATCTCTGGTTTGTTTAGCTTTTAAGTCTGATCACTTGCGTGCATTGGACGAAGGTAATGCCCACTTAATTAAAAATACAACAATGACTGAAGGCTAAATGACTGTTGAAATTAAACAAACAATGAAAATTAAATAAGAAAAAGGAAACGCTCCCACCGTCCAAGAATCATCACCAGAAGCCAGGAAAACTTCCATTTAATATATTTAGTCATAGGTACCAGGAGACCGGTCCGTACGACTCATATGCGCCGTTTGGCATATAAATATTTAAACACGCTGCTTAGTAGAGCGCTCGTGTGCCCCAAATATGCGGCGAAAGATCTCAAGTCCGCGACTAATTTGTTAGGGCCGAGAGTCGCATCTACGCACTAGAAGCGCATCGTACCATAAAACGCGATCATAGAGTATCACAAACGCCGAAAAAATAAAACAATTTCGCTGCAGCTAAATAACAAATGATTTCATTGATCTTGGTTGCACTATAAATGGATTTCACTCAAGAACCCATCTTTCCGACATCCCGGTTACTCCGATTAAGCCGTGGTTAGTCACCTTTCATTTACAACCCCCCGCGATATGACGCTAGAAGGCCCAAAGGCATTAACGGGTCGACGCCACTGGCTGGATGTTTTTTTTTTTTAAGGGAAAATGCCAGTTTGAGTTGCATTCTAATTAATTTATACTGTATGCAATCGGACATCACCATCGCACGCCTTCACTTCATGCATTTCGTTTACAGCATTCAAGAACGTTTATAACAGCAGCCTCCGAGGTTCGGGGTTTATCTTCTGTGTTCGTCTCTTCGATTGGCTGTGCTGCACGGGCATGCGTGGATGTTTGTACGCGCCATTCATTCCAAGCTTTGCCCTTAGTCTCGCTTTAGTCCTGTCAACACAAGGCACGAGACCTATTGTCAAATGCAGTCGCTTGCTTCACCCGCCCTCATGCTTCCCTTCTATATACCTGCATTGTTTTCTACGCCCGCATGGTAAACCGACCCCGTGGTGCACTTAATTTAGGTTTTATGTCGGTGTTGTAGCAATGATGTTGATCGTATCCCCCAGAAGGATGACGAAATCCGAGATCCGTTGGGTGCCGAGCCATTGTGATTTTCTGGGTGTATGCGCTCGATAACAGCCGTGATATGCGATAGCTGGTCCGCGGAGAAACAATGCCATAATGGGCAACCTGACGACAGCGGCCAAAGAACGCGGTGATCCGATACTCTACCTCCTTCTGGCCCTTTGGTATTTCTTCGATCCGAAATTTCGGCAACTCGCCAGCCGACACCATCAAATAAGCGCCCTCGTCGACTCATGCAAGGTTCCTCCGCCATTGTGTACAACCTATCCGACTGCCCACGTATTGTATAGAACGCAACCACACCCTGTGCTTCGGAAAAGCCAACCTCCTCCTCTGTAAAGAAGGGAAAGAAATTCATTAAAATAATCGTAGGGAGGAAATAAGGTATAAAACGAGAAATGGAGGAGGGAAAATGATTTGAAATAAATAAAGAAAAAGGTAGATGAACCAAAAGGAGGAAGAAAATAAACACAAGAAAAAAAAGAAAGGAAGAACTGAACAACGAAGAAAAAGAAAGTGAAAGAAACAAAGAAGGAAAGAAAGAATTAAAGGAAGGAACAAGGAAGAAACGAAAGAGGAAGAAAGAAAGCAAGGAAGAAAGATTAAAGGAAATAAAAAGGGAAGGAGAAAGAAAGCAATGAATGAAGGAAGGAAAGAAAGAAGGAAGGAAGAAAGAAGGAAGGAAATAAAGAATAGGAGGAAGTACAAAGAAAGGTAGAAACAAGAAAGGAAAGAAAGAATGAGAGGAAGGAGAAAGAAAGAAAGGAGGTAACAAAGAAGCAAGGAAAGGAAGAGAAAGAAAGAAAGGAAGGAAGGAAGGAAGGAAAAGGCAGGAGAGAAAAAAAAGGAAGAAAGAAGGAAGCAAAGAAAGAAGGGGTGAAATGAGAACGAAAGAAAGAAAGAAAGGAAGATGGAAACAAACAAAGAAAGAAGGAAAGAAAGGAAGGAAGAAAGAAAGACTGAAAGAAAGAAAGGAAGAAAAGAAGAAAGGAAGAATGAAAGAAAGAAACAAAGAGAGAAAGAAAGAAAGAAAGCAAGGAAGAAAGAAAGAAATAAATAAAGAAAGCAAGAAAGAAAGAGAGAAAGAAGGAAACAAAGAAAGAAAGTGGCAAACTGCATCGCGTCGAAGTCTTCCCCTCGAAGCGCGCGGGCGCAGCGCTTTGAGCAGACAGTTCCGTTCGTTTCCCGGTGCTGCACTGCAGCCTAGTGAGCTGCGAGTCGCGCACGTGGACTGGGCCAACCTCCTCTTCCCCATTCGGGAGAGACGAAGGCGCCCGGGCGGGCTCGGGCTCGGCGGGCGCTGCACATTCGCGGCACGCGCACGCTACTCGAAACGACGTTGAAGGTGGTCGAGCCAGGAATCCGAATGACGCGCGCCACGAGCCTCCTTCATCGGCCCCGGTAGGCTCGTCACGAACGCGCCAGAAAAGGGAAATAAAATACGGGTGACGCACGCCATACGCATCAAATAGGCAGGGGATGAGGTGGCACGGTAAGGAAAAAGGAAGCAACGCGGAGGCGAGGTTGATGAGGGAAGACGAGGGGAAAAAAGGAGCAAGGTATGAGGTACACGTATATATACTGCAGTGAGAGTCGAGGAGAGCGAAAGGACAGAAGAGAGAAGAAAAAGAGAGTTGAAGGAATGAGGTCGGCAGGATGAGGTGCCCACCGGATGGTGGTGAAGGAGAGGCAGTGTCGAGGAACGAAAAGCGGTTATAAGAGGGAAGGGAAGGAAAAAGGGAGCTAGGGAAGGAGTTGGGGAAGGCGGCAGATTGAAAAGGAAGCAAGCGAGGGATTCGTCGTCCGTCAACTTTAATCGGTTAAGCGAAAATTGGGCAGAGCAAAAGGAAGAACTGCGGAAACGAAAGGATATACACCGCCACTTACGCTTGACGGAAATCAAAGATTGTTTAGTAGGCGCCATGTTTGTGACGGGAAGCGCCAAATATGAGCCGCATAACCGTATCAGGAGAGGATATTAAACATTTTTTTAGAAAACCAGGTAAGGCTTGAAATATTTGAGCCGTGCCTTCATATTCGCGGCAAGGCTTGTGGAAGGATATCTATATTTCTACGATTATATGGATATCTCTGCATCTGTGTTGCTGGGCCGGGAGATTTAAGTACTTGAGATGAAAATAATCTTGGTTCATGCATTGAATCATAACAGTTTTTACCTTAATCGACTGGAGCAACTCACAGACGACGACACTCAAAGTAACTATCAAATTTCGCTGCCTTTCATAACCTATTTCTTCATGGCGCAAAAGTGTCTAATAAATGAATAGAGAACTCATAGTTAATAGCTTCAGCACCTCTCTGCAATATTTTTTATTGGATTACTTATCACATTACATGTGTTGGCACTACTTATGTGCTTATTTTATGAGGAAAATTGTACAAGCTTCGGCTGTTGTTTGTCATCTGTCTGAACAATGTGCGTGGAAGTGAGTCCGACTTCTTGTAGTATTCAGAATCTTGAGAACTTAGTCCTTGCGCACGTCGGCAGCAGATGGCTTATGTGGATAAGAGATTTTCAGGCCTGTTCTGGGCCCTACCTCTTTTGAAGTGCCGTATATACGCACGTGAACGGAGCAGTGAAAACGGACCTTGCCCTTATTTTTGAATGAATGCCTTCGTCATGCCTTCTTCAGGCATGACGAAAGCAACGTATTCAATCGCCTTGTCCTCGGGAAATGTCGTCATTGCATCAATACTACACAGATTGTACCGACAATGTTATTGATTCTCAGCAATAAGCTTTTATGCTGCTCCAAAGAGCCCTCGTCCAATTTTTATTATTGTTGACTCAGCAGAACCATCACGAATCCTTATCAAGTAATAGACGCGTCGCGTATCTGTGCGCTGCCGACATCAAGTTCGCCCGTTGCTCTCTGGCGATGGAAGCGCGTAGTGTTGAAACCCTCCAGTTCACCGACACAATTCCTGAGCAAATACCACGCAGAAATCAAAGAAACACCTCCGCTTATAACGCAGACGCATCAAAAACGTACATTTGCGCAACCTTCATCTATGCCGTGAAAGCAGACCATGATGGCCGCAGAGACGGAATGCCCAGAAAATAAGAAGCAAGAGGAGAGTTCGACATTCGCAGTAAACTAAACATTTGCACAGAGAGAGTTCATCATAACATACGTGTCCCGCTGAGATAACAGGACTGCCGTCAGTCGCGGGCGGTCAGAGACCCGCGGAATGCGCTCTCGTTTCCATATTGAGCCCACGAGCCCGGCGAGTCTGGAATAGCGAAATGAAAACCCGTCCCTGCGGGCTCCTCTCTGTCTGCTATAGCGACAACAAGTAAGCAAATGCAGCAGTCGGCATTGGAGGCCGCTGTGGAATGCACGAAATGCGAAAGACATGAGGGGATAACACGCAATGTCGCCGGCGTTCCGGTCATTCAAACCGCTGCTATACGACTTTAGCCCTGTAAACAAGAACTAATATCAGCGCGAGGAACGAAAACTGAAAAAAAAAAAAAAACTGCTTGGAACTCGCCTGCTGCATCTCACTCAGGCAAGCCGCACGGCAGAGGAATAGATACTCCGCGGATGAAAACTTCACAAACCACTGGTAGCGAATGAAAAAAAAAAAAAAAGGACGGAGAGATAGAGGTTGAAAAGGGGCCTTTCAGTGCACTCTAATATGGCTTCTGCGACGCACTTGCTCCGCTTAACAGCTTCATTACAGACATCAATATAAGGTCGAAAGGACAATTTTGCTCGGGGTTGGTACCCTTCCGATTAGTGCTTATACACTAATATCGACATCACATTGCAAGAGACCGCGATGGAAAGCGCTAATATTCATCAATATTCAGATCCTATGGTGAATGGATATAACACTGTCCTTGTCTGCACATGGTACGTTTTCTTTACTCATTTCGTGGTTTGTACTTAAATATCTCTGGGTTACAAAATTATAAATGTTTCGAGTGATATTTCAGATTCCTGTTGCATTTTGCATTGTTCCACTTTTCTGTACGCGCACTGCGCTCGACAGCAGAGAGACAGAGGGCCGTCAAGAATGGTAGCTTTTAGCCTCTGCCCCTGCAGCAGGCCTTGTACGTCTGTCCAAAATAAATAAATAAATAAATAAATAAATAAATAAATAAATAAATAAATAAATAAATAAATAAATAAATAAATAAATAAATAAATAAATAAATAAATAAATAAATAAATAAATAAATAAATAAATAAATAAATAAATAAATAAATAAATAAATAAATAAATAAATAAATAAATAAATAAATAAATAAATAAATAAATAAATACGCGCGACTTTCCGACCTAGAGCTAGAGCAAGAAGCCTGGTGGAAAGCTGCCACCCGTGGAATACGACATAACGCCCTACTAGTACGTGAGCGCTTGTGTCTAGTGTTTCGTCTCTCGCTCTGTGGGTGCATGTGTTGGCGCTGTTACTTTTTCTAGAATCGGGCTGTAGCAACTCGCCCCAGAAAGAAGTTCTAATGAACGAATTAGTGGGGTGTAGAAAGTGTCGTATGTGCCGGCAGGCCCAATGGTATACGAGTACGGTAGTCACGACTGCCGGTTTATTTCTGGCTTCTTAAAAAGCTGTGAATCACTATGAATAGAGCCGCCCAAGGCAACATTATGCTGGCTTCTTGTCCTTTCGAAGTACCGTTCAAGCTTGAAACCAGTCTCGGGTGTTACTGGGGTTACTACAAATATACAAACAAGCGTGCGATGAGGCTGTATTGTTCTTGGCTGCCACTCTTTGCGCCACGTTAAGAAGAAAAAAGAGGAGAGAGTAAGAGAGCAACACAGTAAACACAGGGACAAGACAAAACCTAGGCAAGAAGAAAAATAACGCTCCTTAAAGCAACCTGACAAAAGTGTTGACGGGTGAGCTGACAAGCGACGGGATAAAGTGGGCCTGGAAAGAGATTGCAGGCGGTGTCGGACGAGAACAAAGGAAAGGTTGCTCGTGTATGTTCGTGCCGAGGGAGAGACAGAGACTGGGCCAAGCTCCAAGACTTTTTCGCTTCGTCGGGTGGACTATTTCCCGGGGCACGTCGGAATCGTACGCTTTTCGCTCCGTTCTACTTGCCAAAGCTACGGCCTTGGGTGGGAGATGACGCTGGAGTGGGAATATCGGCCATTTTAGTGCTTACTACCCTGCGAAATTCTTCAGCATGCACCGAGTACAACGTCACACGACGATGCCTGTCAGTACTGAGCCGCTCCAGTGTCTTGCAAGTATTTGAAGCCTTGAAGTGTTCGTGGCGTACGCAGCGCAAGAAGGCATTTCAGATGGCCTGCGGCTCGTCACCTCGACCAGCATTGTGCTGTTTTATAATGCTTTCTGCGCCTTTACCTTTAATCTTCTTATTTTTTTCTCTTCCTTTACCTCCTCCCTATATGTAGGCTTACCAATCGGACAGTGCCTGCTTAACCTACCTGTCTCCACTCTACATCAGTGACCATTATAAGGAACGACGCTAATTGACTTTCTAAAGCTCTCTGTCATTCTTTCATACCCATAAACATCTACCCGCCATTAGTAGAGCATCACACCTAAAATGCGAAGGTCTAGCATTCCGTTCGCATTAGTAACGCATTGCATGTTGTTCTGCTTTCTTCAGGTTCGTTTAGAGTCTAAACAAACAACAAAAATCTCCTTCCCGTTACAATCACGCGATCCACAACATCCCTTTTGCTTCCCTTGGCCTCATAGGCTGTTGGTTTCTTCGGTTAATTCAGCGAACAGGTCCCTCGCCTCCTGGTCACGTTACGCGCGCTCGCTATGTGTCACGCGACTATCTTTACGTTCAATAGCACCTAGGCCAGATATTTAGGGGAATCCCCCAAGGTGGAGTAGATTTGTAATAAGGGAGTAATTACTCATTGACATCCACCCAAGCGCAGCCATACGGCTACAGCCATACGGGCCAGGACGAATTTTTCCTTAACTACGGAGTTTCTGAGAAAGCTGTATAGCTTAAATTTCCTTTGTAGCCGTGTGGCTGCTCTTGGGTGGATGTCAATGAGTAATTACTCCCTTATTTCAATAGCACCCACTTACTTGTGATATCGGGCGGATTTACTCGTTGCATGATCTTAGAAAAGTGAGTAATTAATAATTTAGAACCATGGCCTATACTTTCATCTTATTCTGCGTGCTATTTTGTGCTCTAATTTAGTGAAATTTAGCGAATTAGAGAAAGCCACAGACGCAACGCAAACACCGTAGCAACAATGCTACGTAGGATAGAAAACGAAGAGATAAGTATCCAAAGTGGGAGACTACGCAACGTGTTCAGCAAAAGGCGGCAGACGAAAAGCGGCTCTGTAGCGATTTGTACAGAAATAACAAAAAAAAAACTCAAAACACAACCGCACGCTAAACGTCACAAGAACACCGGGCCCGGAAGCTTTGAGCGGAAGTAGAGAGGCGATAAAAGAAAGCAATGCAAAAAAAGAAAGAAACAAAACAAATATCGATCACAGGAGGAAGTGCCACGCGGTATAGAAGGGCGCTAAAGGGACGCGTGACCAGCGATAAAAAGATGTCAGCCATAATCCGAGGGCTTACGCTTGGCGTTTATCTTTGCCCAGAGATATCCCCAAAATTAACGCCAGCCAAGGAACAAAAAGGGCCCGACGTCCCTGATCAGGGATCAAAAATCGGGAAATCAGGAGAAAAAAAAAGGTTCGAGGAGAGCGACGGACCATTGGCAAGGCCAAGGAGATCACGGAGCCGAATTAGGACCGAAGCCGAGGAAGCAGCAAGGAGCAGAGGCGGAGAGAGAGAGATTTGGGGAGGGGGGCACGGACGCGCACACAGCACACATGCAAGACAAAAGGGTAAGTGGGGCGGCGATAAAGGGAAATAAATTGATGCGGCTTCGGAGGAAGGTTCAGGGAGTGCCGGGAATTCCCAAGTAGCCATCACCCGCCCACGGGGGCTTTTCGGTGCCGCGAATGCGCGACGAAGTAGCGCGCTGGCGGCGTCGTTGGCTCGTGTCTAACTGGCGCATCGATCGCCAAACGGCTTTTCACTTTAGCCATAGTATACACAAACCTGGGGGGATGTCGTGGAAGCCACTCTTTTCCTTTTCACCCTTTTTTCCTTTCTACAAAGAGGAGCGGTATTTGAGTCTGTGGAGATCTCTACCATTCGCCGATGACAACTATTAACACGCTTTGTTTCGCTGGTATTAGTTGGAGATGGAAGAGATTATCGTGGACGGACGAATATAAATAAGATGAACGGCAGCAATGAGAAAAGAAGAAAACAAAACAAAAAATAGTAAAGAAATGCGGACCTAACATTGATGTATTTGCCACTGTATATGTATCCAATCCACTTGTATCTAAACAGGGGCTCGATTATGCATAGTTAGGAAGGCAACAGCCCCCGAAACCAAGATACATACAAGGCGATTTTTTCTTTTTTAAAAATTTTTAGCGTCGACCAATGGGAAATTAGTAGTGTAACCACTTTATGGCTGAAAACTACCTGATAAGAATAGATAGATAGATAGATAGATAGATAGATAGATAGATAGATAGATAGATAGATACAGAGGGAGGGGAAATGCAGGGATGTTAACCAGAAAGGTTTCCATTTGGCTACCCTGCACTGGGGAAGGGAATGAGGGGACTAAAGAGGGAAGAGAGAAGGAACGGGAAACAGTCACAATCTGTCAATCAAGGCAGTCTCTCTGAAAAAACAAAACAGTGCCTTGTAAGCCTTGATGGCAGTCGACTGTTGTGGCCACGGACCGATGATCTTGGCCTCTGTGGGATTCGAACCCACGACGTCCATATGTCGCGTACGGTGCTCTACAAACTGAGTTATGGCAGCGGATGTCCAATCTTATGCATTAGAATCTGGAGACATTAGCCCGATTTTCCAGATTTTCCGCCGCCCTCAAAGGCGCGCAGCTGATGGCAGTTCAAAACAACAGTTTTTTTTTCAACAAGCAAGTAACCAATGGAGCACATTTCATTCAGCCCCTTAAAGTACGAGTACAGGCTGTTTAGTTTTTGATGATCGTTTAAAATGGCCAGACTTGGATTCACAAGGAAAAACGAGAATACTGACAATCGCTACGTGGAAACATAGAGCGTAGCCTGAGGCGTCTGTCTTTCAAAGCTGTGATCCCACATTCGCAAAATATGACACGAAGAACGCAGATGCTCTAACTCTTAGGTACCCTAACTTCGAAGGTTAAGGTTGTCAAATTTCTGTGAGACATGAAGAATGCGAGCTATGAAACCGAAATGCGCGCAGTTCGAACATACCACTGCACGGCATTATTCCAATGTGCCTCTTACCTCTTCCTTTTCCCTTCCGCTCTTCCATTCACACGTAACGCAAAACATGAATCAGAATAGATCACCGAGGAATCAGAACGGTATACGGCCGCATTCTGCACCAGTGCGATGCCTACATTTGGTTTAATATAGCAGGAACACGCCTGCCACGCTTATTTTGAATTCAGCTATCGAGCGGGACAGCCTGCATTGATCATACCACCGACGCGGTAGTAAGGGTTATAAATAGTAATAACAAAGATCTCAAAGACTGCGAGTGTCTGCTATCCCCCCCCCCCCCCCCCCTGCTCCCCTGCCCTAGTCTTACTTTTCCTGGAAGTTCTAGGAGAGCCTGCTGTTAGTCTACGGCTCACTAGAACACGGAATGCCGAACACTTGGTGCTTGGTAAGGGAACGTTTCGTATGGGGAGAGGGTATTTTTATCCATGCCGAAGTTTCTGATCACCAAACACGAAGGACGGATTGAACAAGGTAAGAGAAAAAAAGAACATGAAGGACGGATTGAACAAGGCAGGAGAAAAAAAGCTGCACAACTACATTGGTAGCTACAAAACGGAAGTAGCGAGGCAAAACTACGCTTGGAAATCTGTCTGCAGTTCACGCTTCACCGCCTATATCTCGAACACCATCCCGTTATCCGCGTCGCTTCTCCGAAGCAAAAGTAAGGCGACCCAAAACATGCGCCATCGTGTGTTAGCAGCAAGACACGCTCGCATAAACTACACGGCTGGCTCTCGTTCGCGTTGCCTGCGCGGTAGGGGGCGGCACCGGAGATGTTATTTTTTTTTCGCCTCGCCTTTCGCTGCTAATGATGTCGGCCAGAAAAGGCGATGCGTGGAAAAAGGGGCATCGAAAAAAAAAAAGGCGTCCTCTAGGACTGGCGGGTTTAAGGTTAAGGCGATAGGGGTGAGGATTGGAAGTCTGAACGACAACAAGAAGAGTAATTTAAAAACGAGAAACGGAAAGGGAAAAGAGCGTTTGCGCTACCCTTCTCCTCCTCAACTCCCCTTTCTTCGTCAGGAAAAACGGGGTCATCCCAGAGCGCGCGGGAGCTCCAGCGCCCGTTTCTTAGTTGATGGGGAAGGCTTTGGCGTTCATTAGGGAATCGGGGAAGGAACAGCGCTTTCGTTTCCCCATGTTCCCGTTCGCCGCCTCTTCGCCACTTCCCTCAGGGAGCGACATGACAGCACAGCACAGGCACAAAGCAATTACGAGCAAATAAAAAAAAGCCGGAAATGACAAGCGGAATCGGATATTCGGAAATAGAATGGATGGACAGGAAGGAAGCATTCTCGAGACAGGGATGGAAACGTGGCGCGGTTCGTGCGTCATATCCCCTAGAAAACACGGGAGGGAAGTGATGGGGAGGTGACCGCGGGGACGGGAAGGCCAGCTACGACGATGAATGAATGTATGATGAGTGATTCGCTGCTTTCCTGCTGTATATGAAAGGTGCGATGCGCATTGCCAAATTTTGGAGCTGGGGAAGCAGCTATACAACTCACAGAAACTGAGAGTTCTTACGCATGCGCGCACGCGTGTAAGTGCGTATGCTTACGCGTGGGTTGTGTGGTGGCGAAGCGCCGCCGGAGAGAAATTGCGTTCCGCTCCGAAGAATTACCGCGTCGCAGAATGGAGGAAATAAGCTTCCGCAAAGAGGGGGTTCCTCTGGCGCTGACGTTTCGATCGTCGCCGACGTGAACACGCTAAGCCAGAGCACGCGCCCACGCATTTAGATCTCTGCGGCGAAAATCGCGCATAATTGCTAAAGTCACGCTTAACATGTGAGCTATAGTCGGGCTAGCAAATCTTCCCGCGTGTATACACGCGTGATTCGTGAGTGACAGCCCGGCCCCCTCTAAGGGGGCCGGGCTTTGTCAAGCCGCAGTTATGCGGCTTTTACCCGTCACCCCCTTTTCTCCTTGAGAGACAAAATAAAGACGATTCGATTCGATTCAATACCGGTGCAGTAGTGCAAAAAAAGAGAGATACGTATATAAGAGACAAGAGCTTAATAACCACAAACGCGTTTTGTTGCAACGATCGATATAAAGAAACGAACCGAAGCTTATACCGAAAAGCTAATTTGGCTTCCTGAAAGTAGGATGGGCGGTTGGCTGACATAGTCATCTCCTGTCTTGGCAATATAGCGTACGCTCTTCTATTACTTTACGAGTCCTCTAGTCGTGACGTGTAAATATAACGGAAGTTTTCTCCAGCTAGACTTTGCGGGGCTTATCTGCCAAGGCGATAGTGCACATAAAAGGGGGACATGTTTGACCCATTTCTTAAAACTCTACAATGTCCTGCGAGGTGTGTGTTGATTCAACCCCCAGTTTGACCGATATACACTCCCCCGCACTTACCGCCGGTGCTATGTGTCTTACGTGCATCATTTATTTGCGCTACCGTACCAGCAATGAACTTTGCCAACAAGCGTAACATTCTGCTCTTCGACAGTGTAGCGCAGAGGTGGTTTACAATACGAGTTTAAGAGCCAGATTCACTCACAATGGTGTTGGGGATCAACTATGAATATTTGACCTAGGTAGATTCGCTCCTTCTGGTAACATATTACGCATTTTAAACCATTCGTTACTCGCCTATGATCAGTAGTTTATGACGGGCCGATATGGGTGGAATTGTGCAGATTTTTAATAACTTTGTGAACGACATTAACGCGGCCTATCATCGAGTACCGCCTCCAAGAGTGCGCCAATTTTTTAGGCAGACTAAAGCACAACATTTCTCCAATTTAGTAAACGCCTCGGAAAAAACAGACTTTGAAGAAATGTGTGCGTAGCTTTTAAGGTCTTGGAAATCGCCTTTGTGCTGGTTTACCGTTGTGTCAGTGTTTTTCCCTTCATGGTTATAAATGCTATGAAGAATTAAAGCATAGAAGGTTGAACGCTTTCAAAGCACCATGCCCTGTCTCTTTAAAGTGATTAATCGTAACGCAAATACTTCCACTGCAGGAACTGATCTAGTAACGGTGTAAATAACCCTGCCTGGGGCAAGTGATGCTAACGAGGGTCCCCGAGCCGGCTTCTTTCAAGCCACGCATTATTGTAACGCATTCGAGAAACGTATAGGCCTAACGAAAGGTAAACATAGGAGCCGCGGCGAGAAAAGGCGTAGGAAGGAGGCATCGTTTCCGCGTTTCGAAACTCAGCGCTTACGGCCGCGGATTTTTCGCGTCCCTATTCAGGAGCGCCTTCAATGCGCCGCCATCACTGTAGTACATCTTCCTCCATTACCGCTTCTCGTTAAGCGAGACAACAAGGTGGAGGACACAAGAGCGTACTCGGCCGAGCACTCGCTACAGCGGAAGACTGGGCCCTCTAGTGAAAATGGAGTCAGGCCCGTTTATAGATGAGCGCGCTGCGCCTCTGCGTGTACCTGCGCTCTCCTGCTAAACGAACACCACCTCTCGCAGAAACGAACGATTTCGTTCGCGCCGACGGCGCGGAGGAGCTAATTAATGCCACGCAACACCCGCCAAGAACCCCAGCTGTTGCCACAGCGGACTTCCCGAACTACCGGCCCTAAATGGTCAGCGCAACGCCTAATGAGCGTAAACGTCAATGCGAGGTGGAAGAAGTAGGAGAGAGAGAGAGAGAGAGAGAGAGAGAGAGAAAGAGAGAGAGAGAGAGAGAGAGAGAGAGAGAGAGAGAGAGAAAGAGAGAGATAGAGAGAGAGAGAGAGAGGAGTAGAAGGAGGGGTAATGCGCTGCTTCGAGAGTCGAGCCGAGCCATTAAAGGACAAAGCAGCCGCCACCAACACGGAGCGTGAGGTACAAGGGAATAAAAAGAGAACAGGACAAAAGAGGGACGCTGCTCTTTTCTTCATTCCCCTATCTTGGCATTCTTGACCCCCTCTTTACTTCTTGCCTGAGTGGCTGGCGTTGGCCACGTTGTGGTGGAGTTCATTAGCTACTTGTTTACTCTGGTAGGTGGCTTCTGGTATCATTATTGTCTTTTACTGCGAGGAGCACGCGAGAGCGCCTGGATGCTGAGGGAAGCGAATTCCCTTAAGGAAGACGTCCACTGAACAGCTCTCTTACTGCAAAAATTTAGTGCCCACTCCCCCCCCCCCCCCCCCCCCCCCGCACTTCCCTTTGCACGCGTACCCAATTTCGCAGTGTTTTGCTTGCCTTTATATTAGGCGAGAGTGTGAGCATAACAATAAAAGTAAACTGTGATTTTTCTTTGGTTTTTAACCCAACATGCAATCTCGTTAGCGTAAAGAGAGTCGTAAAAAGGCACGCTGGCTCACCCGAGCAGAGCATTATTTAGGTCAGTGCTTTCATGACACTAGCGCAAAGGAACAATTTGGTTTGAATCGAATCTTTCGAAATACTGCTAAAGAATATAATGGGGTTTGCGTCTCTTCTTTTCTTCGCTTGTGCTAATTCGGACGAAAACGTCTTCTTCGAGAGCCGTTGGTGTCAATGTCAGTTTAATCTAGATTTTCGCATGATGTTTGGTTGGGAGGATGGGAGCTAGAAAAGTTTGTTTAAAAGTTTATGGGAACCCTTAAGGTCCACCCTAAGAGTATGACGCAATAGGGTAAATGGGTCGCTTCAGTGGCCTGGGGTCCTCTTTTCATATCACTTCGCAAACATAGATTATGTAATTATTTTATTTTTAACTATATTTTTAAATTTTTTTATTCACTGCAACACACACAAAGTTCCTTTAGCGAAATCCGTCGAACGTCGATTGCCAAAGGTAGCTCCTCTGAATAGCGATTCCAAGGGTCTCGGGTTCGATTCTCATATCACCTCAATTTCCTTTTCAGCACAATTAATTTACTTTACACTGTTACATATCATAATGAACTTCGAGTCAAGTTGCGACATACTAGCAGCGCTAAAAACAAGGACAAAATGGTAGAAGAAAACTTCTTGTCTTCAAAGAAGAGAACTCCTTTCGATCTTGTTTATAGCGCTACTACTAAGTCCTCTGAATCTAACACCAACTAGCCCAGCTAATTGCCTTAAATTCGATATGCGGCGACTGTTTCAGTATTTTAATTTAGCGCTATGAGTTGAATGTTGTCAAACGCACTGAGCCTTCTGGGGGGAATTATGGCGCCAAAAGTCTTGGCGTGAGATTACTACCGCTCACAATGGTAATCGACGCTGTTGTTCAGTATCAACATAACGGCTACATCGAAAGAGATTTAGAGCGTCGAAGGCTCTCGGCTCTGCTGCCAAGTGAGAATGCCCGCGTGAATAACATGGATATGATATCAAACACGACGAGTAAGAGAAATAGGTCATTCGCTAGTCTTTACGCTCGTCTCACTCCACGACCATTTTCAGCATTTAGAAGGGAGTCACAAGGTTGCTTCTATTTACTTAGCCATGCATTATCAATATGCACACAGTTCTTTGATACTAACTTCTAGAAAAAATTGAAGTAGAATGGGTCGCCATAATCAGATTTAAGCGAAACAGCAAATACAAAAACAAGCGCATATCAGTTCCAAAGCTCTTTCTTTGTTTCTTAACGGTTCAGAAAGCATCTTGCTTGAATTTTTCTTTTTATTTTTGCCGACGGCCCTTAGATCGTTTTCATCAGATTATGCGCCAGTACGATAGTTTGAGCCCGTTATAGTGTTACTTCTTCCCAGAAAGAAATTCAGTACAATGCTATGACGACCACTGCTAGTAATGGTGTTGCCTACCCGTGTCCGTGACCTTGGCGAACATCCGAGGAGACCGCAAAACCTTCATATTTCCTCCTACTTTGCCTCGAGAATAGGGCTAGTAAGAATGCCCGTAAAAAAAAAAAGGACATGCTCAGGCATATATACCGAAAACAATGAACAACACAAACGAAATAAGTATAATAGGGTGACAAAAAGTAGAGAGTGAGGGAGATTCGACCCGGAAGGGCCATCAGCATCGCCACCGAACTTCAAAAGAAATTTATGAGCTTGGGCCTTCCACATTTACAGGAAGAGAAACCCAAGAGCAAGATAGGTGGATATACATAACAACAAAAAATGCTGAAACAAAGAGTAAAATGTGTCCATGAGGAAGACAATACCAAAAAACGAAGCCAGCAGAAAAAAACAGTTGACGTCACTGCTCATAAGAGCTCACACGCGCGAACTCACACACGCAATGTCGTTGCTGCGAAGGGCTGGAAACAAAAACAGATGAACACAACATCGAAGAAGGAAAAAGCTGTACAAGAAAAATAAAGTAAAACCAGGAATGAAAGAGCAGATCAGAAAGCTAGGACGACCTAAGCGCTAGGATCCTTTTCTGCGATTTAGATTTTTTGTTTCTTGACACTTTCCTACGGCTCTCCCGTTTTAGGGAACGTCGAGAACACCAAGCCGGAAGCCAAAAATCCAAGTAATCAATAATGCTGTATCCCGACACAGGGCCTACTCTACGCAAAAAGAGAAAGAAAAGAAAGAAACAAAGCGTAAATAAGGGTGGGGAACGACGGATGGTGTCCGGAAAGTCGTTTGCCAGCTAGCGCGTACGGGACTTGTTAGGGAAAGATTTGTCTACCTACGCTTGCAAGTTACTGAGGGAAGGCCTAAAATACAACGAACGATCACCAGAAAGGCAGACAGCGTCAAACGCAAACCGGAAAGTAGAATATACGAACTAATGAAGGTGATGAAGAATGGATAAAAAGCCGTGAGCGCGTGCGAAGGATTTGCCTCGGGGTGAGAGTCGGTGGAGAAAATGAGGGAGGCAGAGAGAGTGAGAAAAAAAAAGCAGGAAAACGTTTCGCGATGACAGCGGTCCCAGTAATAACAGACCGGTAATGAAGAGAGCGAACGTGCGCTCTGTGCCGTTATCGACTGAATCCGTGTATTTTATTGCTACTGGTGCGGAGTTACTAAATTCGCTGCTGCTCCTTCTGCCGTAACTAATCCCGGAATAATGCTGCTGGTGCGAGTCTGGCTACGTGGTTTGCAGAGAAATAGAACGGTTCCCGTAGGGGGCAAAGGGCTTATGCGCGCTGAATAGTTAAGTAGGGCAGCGCTCAGGGAGGGACGTAGTGATGAGGGAAGGTGGCGGCAGGACGATCTGAAAGTGCATGGCGCGAAATTCGCTCGAATCAAGACAAATGACAAATCCAAACGATAACGCCTCCTTGCCGGAAGAAAGCACAAGTTAGTGAATCTTAAGTTTATAACGTGCCCTAATACGTTCCCCTTTAAGCCATCCCTTATATTTGAAGGAGATATAAACCCTTTCTGCTTCTGCTGGCTCTTTCCCGCGATTTTTATGCGTGGAACTTTTAGACCATCAGGAATCCTTTAGATCAAAAGAAAATACCTCCCCTTCGGCTCATTTGCTTTGTCAATAGCAAGGCTGGCGGTAAATTACACATTTGTTTAACTGACTAAACATTTAAGCCACTGAACAATGCTACCGATATGATTTTGCTGCCCGGCGCTATAGTTCGTCACTCACTCACTCACTCACTCACTCACTCACTCACTCACTCACTCACTCACTCACTCACTCACTCACTCACTCACTCACTCACTCACTCACTCACTCACTCACTCACTCACTCACTCACTCACTCACTCACTCACTCACTCACTCACTCACTCACTCACTCACTCACTCACTCACTCACTCACTCACTCACTCACTCACTCACTCACTCACTCACTCACTCACTATCTCACTCACTCACTCACTCACTATCTCACTATCTCACTCACTCACTCACTCACTCACTCACTCACTCACTCACTCACTCACTCACTCACTCACTCACTCACTCACTCACTCACTCACTCACTCACTCACTCACTCACTCACTCACTCACTCACTCACTCACTCAACCTCACTTATTCACAATCACTAACACTCACATTCACTCACTCTTCTATCATACCTCATGGTCCTCCTTCCTTTCGAACCCTATTTTGCGACAGGTGCTGTCTCAGACGCCAACACCAGCAAAGCCTTCCAATGCACTAAAAAAACAAGCAAACCCTCCAGGCGGTTACAAACATTGCCCTCGCTGTAGATGCTGTCTCCCACGCCGGAACACCGGGCGACAGCCGCGTCGCCGCGAGCACAGATGCTGCGGCGCAAAAGCGTCGACCACTAGCCGTGAAAGCAGCAGTGCACATAGTTTTATTCACCCTCTCCCTTTTCATTCCTTCACGCTCTGTCGCTCTTGCCCACCACGGCGAGAGAGAACGGTGCACAGCGCAACACTGCAGCCCCCTGATTGGAACAAATGCGCTACGTGCTACCGTGGCCGGAAATCACCAGCACTGGCTCGGGAAGCGGGAGAGACAGAGATTTATTTGAAAGTAGGAGGAAGCCGGAAGCATGCCAGAGGTACGTGCCTCTAAATCAGCGACTTACTTGTTGTTTGTTTGTTTTTGTGTCCTCCTACATGCCCCCCCTCTCCCCCCCCCCTTCCCTCCAACCCCTCACCTCCCCAGCGATCCCACACGTTCCTTCCGGGCTCGCCTACGCCCTTGGGCAAATCCTTCCCCGTGGCTATGCGGCTAGTATTGAGGGAAGAAAAAGGAACCGATGACAACAGAGGAAAAGGTAGCGGGAAAAGTAACGGTAGGGAATCAAGGGTCGTCGGTGCTGACAACGCAAAGGAAAGGAAAATCAGAGGTCGGGCCCGGAGGAAATTGGCGCAACGGAAGAGGTGCGGGAGAGAGGGTAGGAAATTGAGCAACACCTGTATTGCGGCGCAGTCGACAGGTGCAGTTTATTTGAACTGGTGATGAAGGAGGAAATAAGGTCGGCCCTTCTAACCTGTCAATCAAGCGCCGTTTGCGCTGACGTTCATAAAAAGACAACTAAGCCCAATACAGAAACTGTACGCGCTTACTCATTTTCTTTACGTTCTGCAAGGCTGGTGATATAACTGAACAGGTGTGAAGGGCAAGCTTGGATAAATATCACACCTAGATGTACATCGAGCTCGTTGCGACTGCTCGTACAGAGTACTGCTTGACGATGCCGGCAAAAAACAGAATACGAAGTCAGGCTATAAACAACAGAATACATCCCCTTACTGTAAAACTAATTATCCCAAGAATATTGCGATAAAAACGATGAGAAAAAGAAAAACGGGAGTAAAACACTCATTATGTTGACAATCAGCGCATTGTTCGCGCACTTTCTTTCACTATCAATGAAACCTCTTTCGCTCGCCCGATTTCTTTGAATTTAGCAACAGAAGGAGTAGAAACTTAGCGAGGTATTCTAGTCTCCAGAGAAAAAAAGCTGCTGGTACACTTTCAGAATGCTACGCTGCATTACTGCGACCTTGAGAGCCTCCATCTACGTTATTATTTTTCTAATGTGGCAGCGTGGGTATAGAAATTTCCAATAATGGCTGCCTGGGTGTCGCAGTATTGCTCGCTGAACTGCTGTGCACACCTCGCGTTAATGCGATGTAAGCATCTGCGGAACCGTTTTGCAGTAGTCCAGAGAGGAGGTGGTTGGTGACAGTTGGTGACAGCTCATGAATGAAGGAATATTACTGCACTACAACAGTTCTGACATCTCCCTCGCCCGATGGAATGGTCTACAGAAACGCCTTGAGGACCGGGCAACGGCCGCTGATATGGTGTCGGCAATGGCTTAGCACGATCGCTATCAGCATGGCGAAGGGGGCGCCTGGTTAGCGATAGTAAACCTATTATATTCTGTTTAGTTTTGCTATGAGACGCCACGGCCTGCTAATAGGGATCTACCAGAACGACACACAATCGAAAACGAAGAATCGTTACACTGCACCAGGCCAGGTTTCTACTACTGACAGCCTTTAACATTCAGGCTAACTAATGAGGAGAAGCGCTTCTTCAGCATTGCGCTAGTTCGTGTATTCAAGCGCAGCATTGCACAGGTAACCCGTGTACCCTCTCGTATGACGATAACTGGCGCACGATCGTCCTAGCGCTCTGCGTCTCTCGACCCGAGGGCCCCGAATCGCGATGACGTGACTGGCGATGTGTTCCATCGCTGCCGGGTTCGCCCAGAAAGCCGGTAAGAGTGGCGCCCGTAAAAAGGGGACAGCACGGAGGAGGCGCCCATGACACATGTGCCCGCTGCGTGCGCGCTTCGCATTGACCGTCGCCCGAAACAGCACCAGCAATAGCGCCCAGGCCTCAGCAGCTCCACCGCTATAGCGTGAGCTTCCTGGGGAGAGCCCTCATGAGTGGCACTCACGAACGCCGGGCAACCCTGCCGCGGGGAAGCGCGGGGGCACAATGCGTGCGCGTGGGCAGTGGCGCTTATGAGTAGCAGTCACCGCGGGGCTTTGGTCTCTCTTGATTGCTCTGGAGATTCATTATTTATTCCCTTCCTTTGTGGGTTCTTTTCTCGCGTTCATTTCTTTCCTCTTTCTTTCCGTCCTGACGCGAGTCGTCGTAATTCGCCTGTCCCGCCACACCCTCTCTCGCTCTTTTCTCCTTACGCCCAGTCACGAGAAAGCGTGACGCTGTCAGCGTCAAGCTGCCCGGCGGTGGAGACACGCAACCAGCGTCCAGCACCACCCGGCGCCACCAGAATTAGAAGTCACTGATGGCCCTCAGAGACGTTGCTCAAGGTCACGCAGCTCTCCCCGATAAACTAGATTAAGGCACTTGCTTAACCAAGCCATGGAGAATTCTGATGGTAACGAGAATCACTGGGGTAGGGGCCAGCAACAGACGGTCTCGAGTAAGAGTTGTTGCGATAACCCTTAACTTGATACGCTCAGCCGAGGTCACAGACAGCGGCGATCCGCACGTATACTACAATGTCCCTTTGTGCGTCCACAAAGTACAGTACAGCTTTCCAAGTGCCGGACGCTGTTATGATTAAGAGGAGGCAGTGCAGGTGTGTCCAAAAAAATTAGTTAAAAAGCGGTAACAACTGTTAACATAGTCCGAATTAGGCGTCAATAAGAGTGAAGAAATACGCTAATACACAAGTATTTACCTGTAGCCTTTCTGGGGTACCTAGATTCCACGCTAAAATGATAACTAACTAACTAACTAACTAACTAACTAACTAACTAACTAACTAACTAACTAACTAACTAACTAACTAACTAACTAACTAACTAACTAACTAACTAACTAACTAACTAACTAACTAACTAACTAACTAACTAACTAACTAACTAACTAACTAACTAACTAACTAACTAACTAACTAACTAACTAACTAACTAACTAAGTGAATGACTAGCCAACCACGAGCTAACTCACTCATACCCTCACTTCTTCCCTCACTCAAATAAATAAATAAATAAATGAATCCAGAACGTTCGACCAGAAACAACAATGCGCAGTATCATCCTCTATGAGCCACGGTTTAAAGTTATAGGGACAGATGTTGGGCGGTGCTCTCTAGAAAGGCCATATGCTCCTTCACTCTATGCAGTCAGCCGATGAACGATTGCATGCACTGCACGAAGCAGAAACGACGCGATCGATTTGGACTAAGGAAGACTGACCGCCAGCCACCCTTTTCCCCGGCACAGCGGTTTCGGCACAGCGGTTTCAACACGCCGTACGTTCGCTTCAGATCCCGGTGGTATCGTCTCCCCTTGATTATTCACACGAGAGCAACAAAACTGCTTTAGCTCGACTGGCAGAACAAAAAAAAAAAAGACAGAAACTGACTGGAACATACGTGGCATAGAAGATGAGGGCCCAAGAAGTGCATTCTCGGTTTATTCCACGCGTGCTGAATTTTGAGAGACATTCTGTTTCTCGTATTGAATAAAGGGAGCACTCACGCGCCTCTGTTTCAACGTGTATTGAATGAGTGCATCTGCGTGTTGGTACATTCGTATAATCTCTACGTGCTAGGATTTCTAGCCGCTAGGGAATCTGCTTATACGGTCACCGCGCGCAAGCAAGAAATCCTGTTCAATGCTGTAGGTCCAGAGAGCGCCATCATGTCTACTCTACCCTTCCAAGAAACCCGTTACGTCCGAGGACGTCCGGAAGTCGAGACGATGCCGCTGAATTCGGGATTGGTTTAGCGTTATGTGGCGCGTCTGCATTCATGCGTTAGGTGACAGCCCCATCTGACGAGATCCTCTTGACCCCCGATATTCCATGCCCAACGAACAGTGGCCGATGCGACAGACATCCACAATGCTCCAATGGCATACGCGGGAGGCACAGAAACGACGTTAAACGGGGGGTACTTGATGGCTGGCAATGTGTAGATTGCTTCACACACTTACCTAGGGAGCACGTGTGGCATACTACCGTCATTTTCGACTTGTCTAAAGTGCAGAAGAGCCTTATGTAAAAATACTGGAAGACATCGGTACCGGGTGCACAACTACCATAGTCCTTCATGAAGTCAGCAATAGAATTCCAATAAGAAAGGGTTTCAGGCAGAGAGACTGAATGCTATTCATCACGTGTTTACGAAAGGAATTCAGAGGCCTGGATTGGGAACAGTTGGGGATAAGAGTTAATGGAGAATGCCTGAGTAATCTGCCACACACTGATGACATTCTTACTAAGTCACTCAGGAGATGAATCTGCAAAACGTGATCACTGAGTCAGACTCGCAGAGCAAAACGGCGGATCTAAAAAGTAATATGCAGAAAACCAAAGTAATGTCCAAGAGTTTCAGAACGAAACACCAGTTTATAATTGGTAGCGAAGTGCTGGAAGTGCTAAGTGAATATGTCTACTTAGGGCAGGTGGTGACCGCAGATCTAGATCATGAGAGGGAAATAGGGAAATAACAGGAATAATAAGAATGAGGTGGAGCGCATTGGGAAGGTTCTCTCAAATCAGGAATGGCAATTTACCAACACCCCTCAAGAGAAAAGTACATGAAAGCTGCACCTTATCGCTACTCACCTGTGGGGCAGAAACGTGGGGGCTAACGAAAAGAGTTCAACTTAAGGACAGCATAACGAGATATGGAAAGAAAAATGATAGGTGTAACTTTAAGAGAGAGGAAGACATAGTGGGTCAGGGATCAAACACGGGCTAATGATATCGT
This sequence comes from Amblyomma mixtum, assembly GCF_055824585.1. Taxonomy (NCBI): domain Eukaryota; kingdom Metazoa; phylum Arthropoda; class Arachnida; order Ixodida; family Ixodidae; genus Amblyomma; species Amblyomma mixtum. Next base: position 252,609,158 of record NC_143013.1, read on the forward strand.
TGTCGAAATCAATAGGAAGAAGTGAGCTTGGGCAGGAAATGCAATGCGAAGGCAAGATAATCGATGGTCCTTAAAAGACTGGAGTCGATAGGAAGAAAAACGTAGCAGCGGGCGTCAGAAAGTTAGGTGGGCGGATGGGATTAAGAAGTTTGCGGGGATGTGGTGGCCGCAGCTGACCCAGGGCATGTTTAATTGGAGGGACATAGAATAGGACAGTCCTGTAATGGGCGTAGACAGGCTGACGATGATGAGATTATGAAGCTATACCCTAGTTCACATAGCCAAAATGTTGAAGTTGTTGTGAGCTACAGACGGGATCAGTCTTGCGTAATATCACCAGCCGTCACTCCTTCGTAGCGAAATTTAGATGTAATAATTTGAGGACACCTTACGGTCCTCTGTCACTGCCCTACATAAGCGCCAAGAAGAGTCTCCAGCTGTCGTCGTCACTATTGTTGGCTTAGTTCAGTGCCACGAACGTAATTAAAAGCTAAGGAGACTTCTTCCGTTTTGCCCTGGTTCGTTGGCGGGAAAAGATGCATTGCACAGAATCCTGTTGCGCCCTGTTCTCTTCAAAAGAGCGAACAGGACCCGCCTCTCGGCGTTGTGCTCTGAGTGGCATGAAACATAATGACGAAAATCGCGCTAACCGTATCACGAGGAATACAGGCGTGACAAAGCGAGTCCTGTCTTATGCTAATCGGCCTAACTCATACTACCGCATGGCCTTCTAGCACTCCGCGCCAATTTATAGACCGCAGTACATTACATGACTTGCTGCTTTGCTACGCTTGTTTTCAATTCAATGTCCAATGATCGAGGCCTCATTGTTGCGAGCGTACCTGATGCATTGAGTGGCCGCTCGGAGGAGACTGAGAAGGGGAGGAAAAAAAGAGAGGAAAGTCGGCTTGTAGAGGGCCACTAGCGACCGGCATTCATCTCGCGGCGGTGTCCGCCCTGTATTTGCATGTGTCAAGCAATGTAGCTCTAGTTCCTCATCTTTGGATGAAAGTAGGTAACGAATATCACGTATAGGCAGATAACCACCTCTCTCTCTCTCTCCCCCTTCCGGCCTCCCCTCTCGTCCTAGTCTTTATCTTGATGAAATGAATAACTTGCGAAGCACTGCACAGCTTCCTACACGTCGGGACTGGTATCTCAAGTCTAGTTCATTTCTTTGCTCCCATATGCTTCATTTTTATCTAAGCCCTGTTTTATCATCACCCTTTATATCTATCTTCCCTTTCCCCAGTGCAGTGTAGCAAACCGGTACTTTCTCCTGGTGAACCTCGTAGTCGTTCCCATTTCCCTCTCTCTCTTTTTGGTGCTCTCAGAAAAAGAGTAATCTGCCCGACTGTCGGGCCCCAACCTCTCCATGCACATAATCATCTAAACGAAAAACGAAAATATATATACAAATCCCACTGTCGGGCCCCAGCCTCTCCATGCACATATTCATCTACATGAAGCACATATTCATCTACATGAAAGACGAAAAAAATATATATAAATGACGCCGAAGCTGAGGGCACTGGTAACACCAATTCTGAGAGAGAACCCTCCTGCTCCGGAGTACAAATAGACCACGTCTCCGTGAGCCCCGCAGCAAGACCCGCACCGTGCGGCAACCCCCATCCGTGTTCGAATCACGTCCCTCAGGTCACCACGCGCTGACAGCCCGGGTTTGCGGACGGTCGGCGTTAATTACGAGCAACCGGCCGCCGGCGGGCCAGTAGCGAGGATTGATGCTTGAAGCTCTGGACGTGACGCTTGGCCGCACTGACAGTAGCCGTTGTTCTGTCTTCCAGCCGCGAGTTCGACCAATAATATATCCTCGGGACATCTAAATATGGAACTGCGGGACCTGCTCGATGCAACGGCAGACTACATTGGGATGGTAGCGACATATCTTATTCCTTGCAGGCTTCCTCTTTGAACCTTCTTGGCCATCATTGCGTGAAAGTGCAGCTTAAATGCTTAAACTTTATCGGCGCATTTAAAAAGACGCGAAGCTCCTGCACAGTTTCGCGCTCCGAATACAATAAGTTCTTGATACAACGCTACCTCACTCCTCGGGTAATCGATTGACATTCGGCTACGACGCGGGTGTGTCTTGCGAGTGTGCTCAGGTTCTGATCCTTTCCAGAAGCGAAATTAATATATTTGCTAGCAGTGTGATGCACGGCATTGTCACACTGGCCAATGTCAAGGTGCGGAAGAGAGGGGAAGAAAAGGGTTGATGTGACAATGAGGAGGCCATCGGCAATATGAAAGAATAGCCATACCTTCTCAGTGCATGGTACCGTAGCTAGACGCTGTAGGCACCGGATCTCACCAAAAGAAATTTGAATTTTCGTGAAATCTTTTCGTTGTAACTAAACTAAGAACGGCAACTCCCAAACGCGTAGTACATGAATGAGTTCTGAGTAGCTGTTTGAAGTTAAGCCAAGCAACGTTTACTGCAAATAACGTCTTATTTAAGGTCGAGATTGTGTTGTATTCAAGCGAGGTTTAGAAAAGTGTCGTTTCACAAAGCGTTTAAATGTCAAGAGTGGTTCTACACAGACCAGGGTGAACAGCCCTTTTCAACTATGACTTTGCACGCCAGAGTTGTTGAAGTCTGACTACTAAGACCAGATGTTACACATGACAACTACGCTATTACTGAAGTCTTCCTTGCAGTGTCAAAGGCTGCACAAGATATCAAACAAGTAGCTCTTCTTGCCACCTCTTCTACGTCCTTTACTGGCTAAGTTCAATGCAAGTTGTAAGCGACTCACTCACTCACTCACTCACTCACTCACTCACTCACTCACTCACTCACTCACTCACTCACTCACTCACTCACCCCCCCACCCCCCACCCACTCACTCACTCACTCAGTCACTCACTCACTCACTCACTCACTCACTCACTCACTCACTCACTCACCCACCCACCCGCCCGCTCGCTCGCTCGCTCGCCCACCCACCCACCCACCCACCCACCCACCCACCCACTCACTCACTCACTCACTCACCCACCCACCCACCCACTCACTCACTCACTCACTCACTCACTCACTCACTCACTCACTCACTCACTCACCCACTCACTCACCCACCCACCCACCCACCCACCCAATCACTCACTCACTCACCACCCACCCACCCACTCACTCACTCACTCACTCACTCACTCACTCACTCACTCACTCACTCACTCACTCACTCACTCACTCACTCACTCACCCACCCACCCACTCACTCACTCACTCACTCACTCACTCACTCACTCACTCACTCACTCACTCACTCACTCACTCACTCACTCACTCACTCACTCACTCACTCATGGAAACTAATCAGCGGCTGCCACTACCTCTTCAACGTGAATTTAGAAACATTCTCGTTATCTTCCTCACGCTCAGCTTCCGAAACTAAGCGTCGCGTTGGCTCTGGAGCGCGTAGTGCTCAAAAAGTCCCCCCCCCCCCCCCAAATCAGCCTGTCATCGCGACCAGCAGGTACTGCAGCCGCGTGCCACGCAAGAGCAGGACGGCATTCGTGCTGGCACTAAACGAAACTAACAATAAAAAAGAATGCAGCTGCAGCGCTACCGACAAGCGAGAGTCGGAGCGCGAGCGTGCGAGAGGCCCACCATCGCCGGTAATGTTCGCGGAAGCTGCGTGGCTTTTCATCCGGCCACGGAGAACGCCGGCCGCGCGCGCGCGTCATCTGTCTTGCGCGAGCTTCGCCGCTGAGACCGCCATCGCCGCCAACCGCCAAAACAGCAGGAGCTACGAGAGGCGACCAGAACGGGGAGACCACGGCAGCCGCAGCGTTGTCATCCGTCTTCCCACGCGCGGCTCCCGGAAGGGGGAAAAACAAACAAAAAATTACGGCTCGCGCGCCCTAAAGGCAGCCTGGCTGCCTGTCCCGCGTACCCGTACTGCACGCCTCTTTCGCATCTGGGCGCGAACGATGGCAAGAAATATCAAAGGCGCTCAGGCGAGCATTCCCTGTTACGCACTCTGTTTCGCCTGCTTGATCCGTATGAACGCGTCTAGAGCCTTCCGAGTAAGAAGGAACGCTCTTTTCCGTGACTTCCTGCGTTCTGCTACACCACTCTCCATTTTTAACTTTTTTTTTACGCTTCTGTCGTTATAAGCGTTGCGCAAGGAACGTTCGCTGAGAGCACCTATGTTGCAAGCTGTTTGGGTAAGGTAAAGACAGCGTGAAACTCTCGTTAGGTTTGTTCGAAGGGGGAACAGAGATAGTCGAATTCCGCGGTATTGGCAGGTCTGAAGAGCTTCGTTGAGAAAACGCGGGTGACGGCGAATCGAAGAGAAGAAAACGGAAAGCTGCGGATGTTGGATTTCGTTTAGAGGTAGGTTACAAAACCGCACGCAGAGAAAAGAAAACGGAAAGGGCAGAAATACACGGATAGAAGTCAACAACTCTTGCTTTTTTTTTTCTCTTCCTTGTCCGCGCTATAGCGCACTCGTGTCTTCCTTACCAGCACGGACCTAGAACAGGTAAATGCTGCACATCCGATGCAGTCCGCCGTGAGATAGATAATTAATGTTTGCATCACCGGATCATGCACCGTGTGTTCAGATAGGCTGAACCACCTTTACTAAAAGGCTGCATAGACTGAAGTTGAGCAATTCGCCGAATTGAAGCTACTGTATTCAATTCCAAGAATGCTTACCACAGCGCGATGTTAGCTCTGATAACATCTTCAAAAACCTCTATTTATGACAAGGGCTGCACAGGTATCGGAATACGAACATGTTCGTGGTCAGAAACCATTTCTTTATTCTGCATCGAATACGAAAAGGTATGAAATGTATCATGAATCTGGATGCGAACATGCAGGAAGGAACAAAATTTATTACTGAGCAGTAATCATTCGCCTCATGCTAATACAGCGTTTGCTTACATATTGCTCCGACCTGCACATCTCAAAGCTTTCTCTTCAGAAGTTTCATGGACTTAGTGCCTACTATTAAGGCGAAAGCCTTTAATGCCTCATCGTTGTTGACAGAAGGTTGTCAGCAGAGGTGTCACGCTTTTCCAGTCAGACCAGGAAAAAAATCTTTGTGCACGATTAGATTCGAACCATCATCCTTCAACTCCACGGCTACGCTACTTCCTGCCAACGCACACTGACGCTGGACAGTGTTTGCAGAAAGGCGTCGAATCAGACGGATGCCTCCCAACTTAATTAACATCTTAACCACACACCAGTGACACAAGTAGCAACACCACGATAAAGGCTTTCGCCTCACCGTAGTTAAGGTCTACAAAGTGCCCCCCTGAATTTTTTTTGCTCCTTGTTCTTAGTTTGATGGCAGAGCGTACTTCACACAGCACATAATCTCAACCCACTTTTGTCTTTCTTGAGTGTTCTGTTTTCGCGCAAATCGATGCAACATATTCAACGCGCAGATCACAACAGCGTTAGCGAAGGTGACCGGCAAAACAAAACATGGCCGCCGTATATACCCCCAACTTCCGGCACATAAACAGACGCCCTGCAGCGCGAAATCGCAGCGTTCCCAGCCATCCCAAGCTGGGTGCACTCGTCGGCCGCTCGAAGATACCGGAGGAACTATGACGTCACCGCCGGCTAACGAGGGAGTGCAAACACTGCCCCAACAACGCAAAACGTAGCCGGCCAGGCACGGACAGAGGTGTAGGGAGAAGCTGTGAGTGGTGATCGACCGAGCGAGAAGTGGACACAGATCAGCGTGCCATGTCGGGGCGTGACTGGGAAGCGAAGTTACGGACGTCGCTTTCCTCTGCTGACGTCCCCTGGAGAATGCCGTGCACTTTCTATCTCTCCCCCCCCCCCCCCCCCCCCCCTCCCATCTTGCCTCGATCAGATGGCAGCCACTGATGACACAAGCTCGTGCGTGCCTTTTGCTTCAAGCTGATGGCCAGGGATCACGCCAGGCCATAGCCTCAGGCAGTGATGCAACCCGGTCCTTTTACAGTGAGCGCGTTCAGATTTGCATTCGAGCTGCGTTGAAGCGGGGATCGGAGGCAAGCAGGAACGGTGTGAGGTGTAGAAAAGAGGGCGAACCGGTGAGCCCCCGTGCGAGTGAAACATGCGCGAAGCATCTAAAGCGGCGTCTGAGCCGCTTTAGATGTTAAGGGATAGAAGACGAAATAGCGCTGAAGATCCGCACGTAAAACGCAGCAAGCTACACGACGAATAAACTTGAGATGTGCGGAAAGGCGGCCTTGAAAGTATTCTTTGTAGTAATGCAGCAGCCTTTGAAGAACCAACACAAACATCAGTAGTATGGTGAGGTTTTTTTGCTTTCTTTTGGCTGGGAGGCTGTAACAGCCTACTGAGTTTTCTGCACTTTTCGAGAGTTTTCTTCTCCAGTGTTGGATCTCTCCCGTGCCTTCTCATCGGTTTACTGTAGTTTTGCGCTGTGTTATTATCACAACGTCAGTCGTACAGGAAATTTTATCGGCGAAAAACCGAGTCACTCTTGCACTGCCAAGTGACTGAAAACTAACGAGTTCATCAAGTGGTCGGTGAGGATGGTATCCATGCTCATTCATTCATTCATTCATTCATTCATTCATTCATTCATTCATTCATTCATTCATTCATTCATTCATTCATTCATTCATTCATTCATTCATTCATTCATTCATTCATTCATTCATTCATTCATTCATTCATTCATTCATTCATTCATTCATTCATTCATTCATTCATTCATTCATTCATTCATATTGTCCCGAGTAAGATGCGATGTGGAAACAGCAAAAATGGCAAGTAAATGCTTAGTTTCCTGAACTGAAACACGCATTATGACACGAGCTAAAAATTGCGCTATACGACACGTAACTAGTAATTCTGCACTTCCGAAGCGAAGCAGTGTGTGGCGAATATTGCACACTATATTTTCGGTTCCTGACTTGCGAGAGTATCGGCGACCAAGGAGGTCGGGCCAATTCTGCAGTGAACTCTATGCTTCGAGGCGGATGCCAGCTGCAGCTTGGCCAGTCGACTAATGACGATTTACCCAAGCGATAACAATATGGCCTCGAGTGAAGATAAACAACAGTAGCTAATGAGTGGTACACGGGCCTCAACCAGCGTTGATGCAGTTAAAAACGTATTTATAGAAAGCTACGCACAGAAATGTGGAAATTTCTGTCCTAGCGGCTAAAAGAGGCGACGAGACGGGCATTTATCACAGGAATGAGAGCATTAATTACGCTACTTTTTATTCCTCGTTAGTTAATTAATGTATAATTACATTTAATTACACACTTGCGATCACCGTGGATTACGGGAGTGCTAGTTAGAACTGCATAAGTCAATTATTCTACCCTTTCTTCGAAATTATTAAATGAACGCGCACTTCAAGGTGTTACACGGAAAACTTGAAACTGCTGCTGAAGGGACTCTTCACTCTAAACATATGGGTGTAAAAAGGGTGTAAAGCTCTCCTCTGGCGAACACCCTTTAAAAAAAGGGGTGTTCGCAAGAGGAGAGCTTTACGCCTTCTTTACACCCATATAGGCGTATTCGTGTTTAGAGTGCTCATTTCGTTAGGCTGCCTCCACGCTCCCGTTTATTCATCAAAGAGCCTTCTCTCTATCCCTTTCTCAAAGCATAGCGCAAAAGCTTCTTAAACCTCACGAACCGCCCGGCTCTTTCCAGCGAAATGCGGGGGTCCTTTCGATAAACGCGGGAGACCCGGCCGATGCCGATGATTTATAGTCTCGAGCGAGAGGATGACACAGGCGTGTCGCAGACGCCTCGCTCTAATTTATCGCTTTGCGTCGCCGAAGGACCCTGCTGCAGAACGCTTCTGGTCAACAACCAGTGCAAGCATGCGCCCTGTTATCGATGTGTTTGCAGAAAACACGACTCGGATGGACGAGGCGGGCAAAGCGTCAGCAGGGATTTGGTCTGTTGAACTAAGTATACAGCTACAGCGAAGACCTCCGCAAGCCTCTCGCCGCCGACGGACTGCGGACGTGCAGCGCCCAGTGTTTCTCCGATGCGCCGTACGTTGTTCGTGGCGCTGTAAACATTATTTAGGCATCAGTGAAAGCGCTAGTGCCGAACAAGATTCTAGAAGACTTTAAAGCAGACAAAACTGCTCACAGACGGAGTCGATCATATTGCACCCAAGATTTTCGCAGAATCGGCCGAATGCGGTTTGTCACAGGACACGGCGGGGAATTGCAATACATGAATCCGGTCAACTCTGCCTGCAAAGCCGCATCCAACCGCAGTTCCAGGACTGAGCGAATCAAGACTGGCGGGATGTCGACTGAGCCATGAGCCGATTTTGTTTTGGAGCGATAGCTCTACTCCTTGGGGTACAACTTCCGATTTCGATGTGGATGAGACAATGACCTTCAATGTCTCACAAGGTCAAATCGAACTGAACTCCGTGGTGCTATGTTCCATGCTATGGTAGTACGACCACGTGCTCATATGACTATGAGCATTGGGTACCTGACCTTGACCTTTGACCTCGACCCCTGACCTTTAATTTGAGACAGTGGAGATCATGCTTAACAGAGGTTTCGCTCATATAAATAGGTTCAAGCCACGTTGAACCCCAGCCTTTTTTTCCCGGCGTGTTATCATAGCAGTGCGATGACTATATCTGCAGCTAGTATTGATAAAGTAACCAGGAAATGTTATAACGCTGCCCTAAGATAATGAAAGACGTAGGCGCAAATTTACGCATTTGGATGGCGGTGACCAGGATGAACATTTGTTTATTCGGAGTGCATCGCTATCAACTTTGTTATGGGGTCAGGGGACCCAGCCAGGTACCGGTTTCGTACCTTTTGTTCCCGGCCCTTAGTTTTCTGTGCTGAGAACTAAAATGTTAATAAACTCAACTCAACTCAACTCAAGTAATGAATAAGTACCAAAAGCTCGCGGTTCCGAAGCAGCTTGGTTATGCATTCTTCAGATGTTGACAAAGCTTGGAGGTAGCCAACCATTGCATCAATGTTCGAGTAAATGTGCTCCATGAAATCGGAAATATGGGAGTTCAAATCCGCTTCAAAACCTTCTTTAGATGATTCCAACACAACATCACGTCTTGAAGACTGACTCAAGCAGTAGCAATACATCAGGGCCGTATTTTACAACGATTCGTCACCCAGTTATTCTTTTGTCTACGTTACATTGGTCGCTGCGATATTTGGTGCGATAACTGACGGCTAGACAAGCAATGCCTTTCGCCGGTTCCATTATCGGAGTTGGGGCTAACCAGTTGGAAGCAAGCGCGATAATAACCCGCGAAAGGAACCCTTAAAATGGTTTATGGTCTATGGAGTTTAACTTCGTAAAACGACTCAGGCTATGAGAGACACGGCAGTAGAAAGCTCCGGGTAATTTCGGCCACCTGCGGTTCTTTAAGGTGCAATGACATCGCACAGAACATGCACGGGCCTGCAGAATTTTGTCTAGATCGAAATTCGACAGTCGCGGCCGGGATCGAACCCGTGTCTTTCGGGTCAGCAGCCAAGCGCCATAACCACTGATCCACCGCGGCGGCTTAGAAGCTTTAAAATATAGAGCCCCAAGTAAGTTATGGAGCAATAGCTGGTAAGCTATTCTAGTTCGTTTCTGTTCTGTATCACAGTAAATAAAACGTTGTGCTTATGTACTGAAATATAGTGTGCGCCTAACCAAAGCAGTATTGTGCATGCTTTCAAACTTTCATGCTTTCAACAACATGCATTTTTTTTTGAGGCTCCAGATGCTGTATAGCTGCTGCTAGCGCGAAGCGTGCGCTCTCAACTGAGAGTGTGCAATTATAAATGAACGCCATCTCAACTGTCAGCAGTACGCGTTGGACACACGTCTGTTGAGAGGGAAGACCATTGTCGCTAGTGTAGCTTGTCAATATAGACACCGCTCAAACAGCTTACAAAAACCAGCTCTGACACTTCAGAAAAGAAAATAAGAGCCCGTCAAAAAATATCCTGTTTGCCGACACCATGGCTCGCGACTGTTTCCACGAGTGTCTTACATCAGAGGATACGCGTTACAAGATAAGCAAGCAGCGAGAAGATTTGATCAGGCGTCGAGCTAAGTACGCAGTGTTGTAGTCAGTTGGCCACCCACGCGCAAACACCGGCGCGCTCACGGCGTTAGCATAGCGGACACGCAGAGTGCCCGGCGCCACGAAGACCCGCTGGGCGAAAACACTGCCGCCGGAGCAGGTCCTCTCCACGCGCCAATGGAGCCGTGTTTGGGGAAAAGGCGCGGCTGCTGCACGGGACAATGTTTGGCTTTCGCACGCCTGGCTCATCGACAGGCCTCCCTCCCCCCTTCCCACACCGAGCACGTCGGCGCCTGTCAAAAGATATATTTCAGCGGCGGCGGCGGGAACGCGTGCGAGAGAGCACGTTCGCGCGCTTTCTTTCTCTTTTTTTTTTTTTGGCGGGAAAAGGATTCGCGCGCTCCGTCGTCCGCCAACATTACACCTTCTCCCGACACCTCCTTTCCCTCCGTTTTTATTCGTACTTGAGCGCCGTTTAAGCTGGCACTGGAGCAGAAAAAGAAGGTCGGGGAGAGAGGGGTGGTTTCGGAACCCCGGCCAAGAAACAAGGCGAGGAGCAAATGGGTTTACAGAAGAAAATACGATAACTCCTCCTGTCGGTTTGAGCAAGAGCGCGGGGCTCCGGCAAGTTTGTTTGCCCAAGCACGCAGCCATTGGCTCCTGAGCAAACTGCGCCGTACGGAGCCTCGTTACTGAGACCCTTGACCCTCTTGCTGCGTGTTTGTGTTTGAAGTTGTCATTCCTCGCTTATCCATCGGGGATTTATATCGTTGTGGTTTTCTTGCATCCCAGAGTTGAAATATAGCGATACTCGAGGTTGGAGTAAAAGCGAGATGCGAATAATTGATGTCGCGGGTTTTTCGCAATCTTATGGTCGGTTCGTAGCCGCACTAGCGTACGCATGCGGTCTTTTTGCCATCTCCTTTTGAGATTGTGGATGTCCCAGCAATGCGGTTCTACTGAGGGGCTTCATCAGATGGAAGGTAGTCAACCGCAACCTCAGTTAACCTCCCCGCCTTTCCTTTTCCTCCTTTCCCGCTTTTCTCAAGGCGCAGAAAATTTCTGATGCTTGGGCAGTGTGTGATCCGCGTGCTAGGCCAAAGGCAGTAATGCCGTTTGTGAAGTGTGTTGTCGCTTCACTGAGTTCTTCAGCAGGATATCGAAAACAACTGATAGGGCGAAATTAATATTTAGGCTCAAGATCAGTGGACAATTTCAAGCTTCCCCAAGGTCAAGGAAATGGCAATTACTGCTGTGAAGCCCCCCTTCCTCCCCCCCCTTATCTGCTCTAGCCTTTCGCACCGCTCAGTGCACCACTCCCTTCCAAAAAGGTTCATGTGGATCAGATTAAAACTCACATCGCGGAGAAGCTGGAAAACAGTGATTGGCAAGCGGATTTGCGGAGGAGCTTTTCGTTAAGATATTATTTACCACACCAGTGATTAGTGGATTGAGCATCAGCCTCGTACGCGGGAGGTGTGGGGTTCGATCCCCACTGTTGTCTGCTTTTTCTGGCGTGAAATGATTAGAAAAATGGACATTTTCCCCGCTGGTGATTCGCAGACATCTTAGCTGTGGTGGTCTTCGGCCAAGTCGCATTGGAGCCAATAAAATCTTCATTAACTGCAGGACATGCGGTTACAGAAGGTGCCATGAAGTCCAAAAAAAAAAGGGGGAGGGGGGGGGGGACCTCGCAGGAATTTCTCCGAACATAAGAGAAAAAGAAAAAAAAAGTGAAATGGGCATTCTGAGGTCGTCTAAATAAAGGAAAACCCGATTTCAGAAAGAAAAAGAGATAGTCGCCGGGGCGAGAGCTTTTTTTAGCCTTACAGACTTCGTATATTGAAGAAATAGAAGTTTGATTGATTAAAACCGGTGCTCAAATTTCAATAGCGTGGCAGTCGAAAACAAATGAAAACAAAACCGCGACGAAGCGCTCGGTGCGCTGTGCTGTGGCCGCTTGAAAGGAACAAAAATAATAAAAACTCGTACAAAGCGAGAAACCACACAATAGTGAAACAGGCAGCAGGCACGAGATCACGACAGTGTCTTTTTTGGCAATGACATTAATTCGAGTCTCATCTATTCTGCCTCTCCTGAATTTCTGCTAGCTGTACAAGAAATGATGACCTTTTCACACCTGTTCTCTCTGAAAGATTTCTGTCTGGACCTTACGATCGAGTTTCCACTGCAGTGGAGCGTTGCTGAATTGAAAAAAAATTATTAGAACATGAGAAGCGAAAGTTCGCTTTGATCCTTCCGTTTGCGAGCTAAACATAAAAAAAAAAGGATTGCCGGGACTGATACTCTTCTGTGAAGGCAGAAATGGAACGCCAGCACCACAGACAAGCAAATAACTAAACTTATGTACACATACACACATACACCCCCCCCCAGACAAAAATACTTTTATGTCTGGTTTAGAGTTTCGTCTGCGTGCGCGTTCAGGTTTCGACGGTGGTTCATGTATTCCGATACATCGCCATTGAGCGATGTTCAGCGCGAAAGGAAAAAAAAATAATATATTCGTAATATTTTTTTTTTCGCCACAGAGTTACACCGGTACATTTTGAGATGGACATTGCTATGACATGCCTAGCGGACATGTCTTAGAACGGGCCACTGATCGAGCCCACGATGAAATCGGTTTAGGCTTTAGGACACGATACTCTATATGCGGAGCGCGCCGAGTTCAAATCGATTACACGTCTGATTCAATTTCCGGCGCAGTTGTATACCGCAAGAATTAAATAATACACAGAAAACCTCCAAAATCTGCATCGGATGCAGTGCGCCTGCGTTAGAACTATTTTATTAGCTTTTCTAGACCACTGACTTCTCCTCACGGGCAGCGGCCATGATAAGCAGTACCACGGTCTCTTTGCAGCACTTTCCGAAAGATTAAATCGACATTGCTGCTTTGAGGAGCGGAAAAATCGCACTGAATCAACAAGGAAGAGACCCTCACGTGTAGACAAAGCAACCCCGAATCGGGAAGCGCAGGGCATGAAGAGTTGCGAAACAAACAAAAAACAAATGCAACACGAACATTTAGATCTACGCACACGTTCGACATATCTCCACTCGCATTCAAAACCGAAGAGAAAATCGAAAATAAAACTTAAAGAAAAAGCGCGGAAAACCGGAAACTCACCTTTACGACTCGGTTGCGGTCACTAGAACTTTGCTGCTTTGTGAACAACTTCGCGGTTACGGCGGGCAAGCGGCGAAAAGTGTCAAAGGGATGTGTAACGTGTTACGAAATGTTCGGCAACACTGTGAAACGACTCGACCGAGGGAAGAACGTTAAATTGGCGAATCGCTTCGCCGTTTAAATACAAAGTAGTTAGAGAGGAAGCAGAGACGGAAAACAGGGAAGAAAGGAAAATTACAACGCGGGAAAAATGGAAAAAAATAGGGAAATAGGGAAAATACAACGCCGGGCACAGTCAGCTGATAAACACCCGCGGGGTGCTAGGAACAACGCCCTCCCAAACACATAAAAATATAACAATAATCGTCACTCTGCGTATGACGAAACCTTGCGGCGAAGAAAAAAAGAATGCTAAGAGAAAGAAAATCCTTTACGCTATAACGGAGCTTGAAACGTTGCGGTCGAAGCGACAAAGATGCTCTCCCGGTTGTCTCCGTTCAGGGGTATTTTGCGGCAAAGGGAAATTAGAACAAAGTAACGACAGAAAAAAAAGGAAAAAAGGAAAGAGAAAAAGAAAGAGAGAGAGAACGGAAGGGAGATAGAATAGAACGACTCGTAGAGATTCCGCGGGATTTCACGGTGCCGTTCGACGCGCACATCGTGTCGGTGCACACAGGAAACCAGGGCTCGCCGTCACCACGGGGGAGGAAGAAAACAAGCCGCCTGAAAAGCAATTGTGCAAAAGCCCGCGGCTCAAAACTTTGCGCGGAGCGAAAAGACGAAAGAGGGGGCTGCGTCGCAGCGATCGAACTATCCGAGGCCGGTTGTTATCCTTTATGGGGCTGCGGCGGCGCCCGAGGTGAAAGCAAAACAACTGCTGCTGCGCGCGCGCGCGCACCCATCACTTCGGGGGCGATGACGTCATGCTTGCAACCTGAGGCCGATCGACAAGCGACGAAGTGGAGGCAGCGGGCCGCGTCATTTTATTTTTTTTCTCTCTTTTGGGTAGGTCGATTGCTTTGTCCTGGAATCGAGTTGCGCGCACAGAAAGCAAACGAACAGAAAAAAAAAACTGGGTGAAAAGAACGAGACAATTACAAAACAGTGAAAAACAGCGCGCGAGTGGAAGAAAAATAAAAATAAAGAAACAAAAAAAGGTACTGTGGCACTGAGAAAAAGTAAGCGACCGGTCTTCGGACTCGAGTTATTTCATCTTTCTCTTCCTTTTCTTTTTTTTGGGCTGACGCCCACTTCATCCTCAATGGTCCACTTGAAGTTCAGGCTAGTTAGTCCGCGTCAATTTTTGTGCACCGCGGGAATGGCGGGCCCTTTGCTGTTCTGTCCTGTTATTTGCTTTAGAATAGGAGGCGGAATTAAAAAAAATAAAAGAACGGACGCTAAAAACCCTGAATGAGGCGGCTGCGTCCGCAGAGATACGAGCTCAGAAGACGCGGCTTTTGAAAGCTATACAGTGTCAATCTTTATGCTCTTGGCTTCGCCGTCGTTGCCGTCTCGTTCTGTGTTCTTCTCTTCTTTCTTCCCATCCTGCACTTAAAGCGCCATTTCCTAAGCCTTTCTCCTCTTTCTCTTCCTTCTTTAACAAAATACAGTCGCCCGAAAGCGCGGGAATGCGTTCTTTCAGTTCGTTAGCGGAAGCGTTGGACGCGCGGATTTTGAGTTGAAAAGGCATAATGTTTGGCCTTTTTTGCATTCTTGTATTTCTGTCCTGTGAATCGGAAGTTGATGCGCACATTCATCATCTTCCTTTAGTGCACATGGGAATCAATGCCTGACTATTAAATACTCTATTAACCATCTATTGAATACTCCCCTATTGTATACTCTACTGAATATTTCGTTGAATGCTTCCAGAACAGTGCATTCTTTACTTAGAGCTAGAAGCGTACAAGGTTCAACTCTTCACTTGACAGAAGTGGCAACTGCATGGATGGATGCACGTTCCCTTTGAAACGGAATGGTGGCGGATGCCACCAGGCTCTTTGTGCGGAAGAGAGAACGAGCGCCATCTGTCGCAACGTGAGTAAACCTAGCAGCGTTTCTAACGGCGTATTTCTATCGGCGATCTGGAGAAGTTGTCAGAATCCGCAAAGTAGCAAGGCGTTCCTCGCTGTTGAATCAGAACTCAGGATCTGGATTCAAATAGCCCACTGAAACACGATCTTCGGTTTTGCGGAGCAAGAATACTTGCTCCGGACCGACTGCAGTAATATGCCGTAATGTTATTCGTATACGTGGGTGTCCCATACACTTTCGGTACCTCGCCATCATTTCTATACCATCATTGCGATCCTCAAGCCACATAAAGCATTATTTTTAAAGGCGAAAGCCTTTAATGGCTCATACTGTCGTTCGTTAACAAAGCGTGTCACACGAGTTCAACTCGGGAACTAAAAAAGACAGAAGAAAACCAATGTCTTTTTCAGATCGAGAAGGAAGAAATGAACCTGGAAGCCAGGTTTGATGACTGTAGAATAATTAGTTAATTAATTATATCCAGAAATGATGAAATGACGTCGAAATAGCGAGGACGTCGATATAGCCACGGCAACGGTGTGACATCACATCCACCGGAAGTCGTCGAGGCATAGTGAAAATTGTCACAGAATTGGCGGAGAAAAGTCGGATTTGTGTCAAATTAGATGGAAAAATGTGTAATTAAGCATAATTAACACTTAAAATTCCCGAAAGATGTATAATTTGGGTATCGATCTAGCCACGGGAAGGTGTGACGTCACATCCACCAGAAATCGTCACGGCATAGTGCCCTCAGCTTTCGCCTCTCGACACTTTAGTTGCCAAAATGTTCTCGCAATTTTTTTTTTAAAAGAGGCTTTGCGGCATATTGAGTAAACGAGGGAAACAACGTAGAGCACGAATTAAGTAAGTGTACGAGCACTTATATTTTCTAGGATTTTTATGTGTTCTAGAATGGCGAAACATAGTGAGTAAAGGTGCAGAGCCGCCGAAATCTCCTACATATAAGCGGTCGCCAAGTTTGCAGCGCCTTTCGGGCGCTGCAGACCCGCCAATTTTAAGCTTAACCGCGTTAGGTTAACGAGACAGCGAATCCTGTCTGGAGCAATGCATGAAAAGAACCCATGAGCACATCTGCCTAAGCTGCGCCTTTCTGTTTCTTATGTGCCTTCCTCTGTTTGCTTATACCGAGGATTTCTAACTTCATGAGAGGTGTAGATGGATGAGCGCTAATCACCGAGCGAAACTAGATGATTCGAGTGAACAGCTAGTGTACACAATAAAGTCATGCGGCAAACTTTTGTAAGTACCGTATGTTCGTATGTAGTATACTGTAAGTTATAACTTCTGATCTGTTCTATGCCATACGCTAAAGACTTGATCTCTCTTTCTTACAAGTGAAAGAGGCCATAAATATGAACATAAATACTGACCACACGGAATTCTCTAAGCTTAAAGAATTCGTTGATATAAGCGTGCGATCTCATGCCTGTAGCCTAAGCTGCACCTTTAGGCGATTTGAATGCAAAGGTTGATCAGTTATGCACAGGCTCATGAACACTGCCGGCCCCATATA
The DNA here is from genome assembly GCF_055824585.1 of Amblyomma mixtum. Taxonomy (NCBI): domain Eukaryota; kingdom Metazoa; phylum Arthropoda; class Arachnida; order Ixodida; family Ixodidae; genus Amblyomma; species Amblyomma mixtum. The sequence continues at coordinate 252,625,932 of NC_143013.1, forward strand.
AATATTTGAGCTATGACGGCGGAATCGATATTGGTCGATAAACGAGCCCTATACCTCCCGCAAACAAACCTGAGCACCGGATGTAGGGATTCTGGGTTTCTTTTTTTCTTTCCGTCACTATTTTTAAAAAAGGAAATGGAAGAAAAAATGAAAAAGCAAGTATAGTGAGCCGAGGCGAGTTAGGAAATGCCGGACCGGCGGCAGCCCTGGTTCCAAATGGGCGAGCGGTTGCCATGACTACGCGGTTTATCTTCTCTCCAGGAGGGAGAGAGTCCGTTCCTTCGTCCTCCACACTTCACTGCCCACCCTTTCTTTCTTCCATCAAGCCGGCTTTTAGACGAGTTTTTTTTTTTTTTTTACATTTTCCCTTCTGATTACTGCGTTGTGTTCGCTCGACGACCAGGCGTCATCGCCTCTTTGTTTATAGCCCTTTGTTTTTGACCGAGAATCGTTCCACATAAAGTAAAAAAACAACAACAATAGAAGAACAAAAAGAAAATATAGCCTTACACACCGCTCGCAGGAGAGGGAGGGGGGTTGGTCAGACATTATTTATTATCACGCCAGAGACCCGCGCCGACCATTTTTGCCTAGCCGGGGCAGTGGCACCCGGACCTTCCCGTCTTTGACTGGAAGTGCTCAGAGCGCCGCGAGATAGCGGAGCAGGGGTTATCAGATAAGCGTAGCATAACAGACTGGCGTTTAAGATGAGTGAGATTCCAGACTTTTTCGGAAACGTGGACCCGCAAAATAGTGAGGAGCTTTCGTTGATCTTAAAGACGCCGGAGTAAGTTCAGTGCGTATCCTTCAGAGTGACTGGGCCTAAACCAGAGGTTACACTTCACTTTCATACGAATGCGTTATCAGAACTTACACGCATTTTTCACCGGCACACCGGGGCGCTGCTCAGAATCTCAGCCCAATGCAAGCAGTACAACCGACACAGCCAGTTACTACCAACTACATAGATTAAGAATGGCTGTATACAGAAGGCAAAGAATCAAGCTTGCTAGCTGTATAAGGCGTACGCATTAAGGTGACGCCGAAAAGAACTCGTTATTTTTCTCAACACAGATTGTTTCACTGGCTCTTTTTAGCTGCGTTGACGTCTTTGCGGCAGCAAGAGACGCATTTATCGGCGAGTAAATCAGATTTAAAAGTCGTCCCAGCACTCGATTCGAACTCGAGACTTCCTTACCGGAAAGGGCGGGTTGCCACCGTTTTGTAGCGAAGTAACTTAGCCTCTGAGATCCGCGCGCTGAATCGGCGTTAACGTACGCATTTTAGTTGCGAAATCGGCCGGTGATGGCGACACCTGTACTTAATTTTTGGGGTGTTTTCTAGCTTAAGAAAACTCCGTTTTATGCTAGAGTGGTCTATTTGCGATTAGAACGCGGTACCGTCTCGATACGGCCTGACTTCTATTTCTCCTCTGAGTCTCTTTGAGCTGCGCTCTAAACACTACGCCGATATGGGTGTAAAATGGGAGTAAGTTGCCTTCTAGCGCAGTAACTTTCATGAAAGGGAGTCCGCTAGAGGACGGCTTACTTAGGTTTTACTCCTTTCTGTTGACAGTGTGGGAGTCTCAGTTTGAAGGCCGGCTGTCTATACTTTTTGTCCGCACTGTTAATATGGTTGTGGCGTACCGAGCATTCATCATAGAGGGCTGCTTTCAAAACGCAATCAGCGGCACGATACCGCAATCCGCAGCTTAAACCTCTCACACCACAGCCTAAACCAAGCATGTCAAAATAGGCTTCTATGACAGAACATGGTGAATAATAAGCCGCCAATGTGAAGAGGTTAGCCGCACGAACTGTAGCTGATACCTTTAGCTGCAGTGGCACACATAGGAAGGCTGGTCCTAGGTTCTGATGAAACCTTGAAAAGTCTCAATCGTCATGCCTCAGTAAAGTAAAAAAGGAGTGATTGAATGTGCTATACTTGACTAGGCAATAAAGCGCTGTGGCCGGGTAATTTGAAAACTGCACGAGCTGCGTCGAAATTGCGGTTCAGTTTGCTTTTCTAACAGACTGTATACGAGCGACATAACCATTTCGCGCCAGTGAAAATATCATGGCATATTTAGCGGAAATGGTAAACCAAAAGACCAAAACGAATATTTATGCAGCATCAGTAACCGCGTAAGGCCCGCAAAGAATAAAAATATGTGTGTGATGTTCTTATGACGCTAGAAACCCGTGATAAACAACAAAACAAAAAAGAGCCTTTCGATTTGTTCGTTGAGTGTCTTTGAGAATAAAAAAGTAGAAATCAACAACAGTTCTTGGCCTGCCGAGAATAGATGCAAAATTAGTCGGAAAATCTCATGTTTGTTTCAAGCATCGAACGCTGCTAGTTTCAGGGCATCTGGAGTCAGCACACTAACCCCCAGAGGGAATCATGATCACACTGCCTTTCGGCAGTGCGCCCGAAAAGAACAAAGAGCTTCAAGGAAGGCGGACTTAGCTGAACAAAAAGACACTTAAATCGATTTCTTCGATAACGCGCTCACTGTTACCAGCCAATAACCCTCTCCCCTTTTCCCTTTCTCCCTATTCATGAAAACGTCAATCCTACCCAGAGTTTCAGGAATAAAGCATTTTCTTTTTCACGCTCTTGAATGTGACAACAAAAACAAAGATGGCCACCCACGCGAGTTGGCCTTTGTTTTGGAGGAGGACTGGCTTCTTTCGATTTCACTGTGGGAAGGGAGGATGGCTTATAATATAGTCAAGCTCAATGCTCCTAAGGGCGTCACCCAGCCGGTCTACTAGCGCATCCTTCGCAACTGCTCCTACCGCTTTTACGCAACGACACGAACCGACGACCGTGGCGAGCAAACGCTAATGCATGGAAACGCAACACCCGACTCTGTCTCGCAAAAAGAGAGGACTCATTGGGGGGGTGGAGGGGGGGGGGGGGGGGTAAGAACGCGCTCAATGCCTTGACCCGTTCCTCTCATTTATTTTTTCTTCGTACGTCGGGAACACCTCTTCGTACGAAAGCCTCCCGGGTCACTGACTCTGTCTCAACAATTGAAACCCCCAGCGCGACGCACACCGAGCACACAGGACACGTCGCGTTCAGCGTTTTTTTGCGCTACGTTATATAGATGCCCGTGGAAATGAGACCCCCCGCTCGAGCAAGGTCAGCGCTCGCAATTCATCTACTTTCGCTCTTCCACGGCAGGGGTCTCTATATCCGGCCGCCAGGAGAAATCCCCTGATGATGCCTCTGTGCGCAGCTATTTGGGGATTCACGGAGCGTCTCTCGTTATGGGGGGTAAAGTCGCTCTTAGTAGACGTAAAGAGTGCATTCCTGCTGTGGCGGTTCTACTGATGATGCTTCTAAACATTTGCGGGAGAGTTCAAGAAACAAAAAAACCCTTTCGCTGATGCGAAATGTTTTGATGCCCGCTCGCTTTAGAAAGTTTAAGCGCGCAAAAGACGACGTAGTCTCACCGACAAAGCTGAAGTCAGCTTTATTTGTACTTCAGATGTCATGGGAGATTCTGTGTCCTTGGGCTTCGTCCTGTAGTTTTTCGTCCCGGTGAACTTATCGTTCTGGGAAGATGTTTGGTTTACGAGGAGACATATTTGTTTTGCTACGTTACTCGGACAACTGCTAGAATTCTGCGGGGAAGCTAGCCGAAATTCTCTCTTTTTTTTTTTGCAGAACTGAAGTTGCGTCTGAACAATGGAAGTAAGAGAACAAATTCACGGAATTTGTTGTTAGTACAAGTATTTTGTGTGTTAGCGTCCCTCAAGGTTTATGAATACTACTTCGGTCACGGAAATTATTCGTTTGTAGTGTCATGAGGTTGAACGCGTGCCACATCGTTTTTTCTTCTTTGCGTGTCAATGTTAGACTACTGTAAACCATCAATAAATTTCTAGTCGCATGCGCAATTTGTCGGAATAATTTTGACTACCTTGTTGGGTTCTTTCTTCTCCACCGAAATCTCTGTGTACGGCGTTTTCGCACATCGACTGTACTCAGATGCCGCTGAAGTGGTTGGGACCGAACCCACGACCTCAGGCCCGGTAGCTAAATTCCGTAGGCTAGATACTGAACAACCGGAATGGTTCTCGGTCTTGTTTCCCTGAGCAAAGTACATAGGAGCAGCTGGAACTGTCCCAACACATATCTGTAAAATAATTCTAGGCATTAAGACATCAGCCCCGGGTTGCATCCAAGAATTAAAGGTAGAACAGAAAGACCGTGCACTTGAAGGAAGCCGTCTTTAAAAGGACCCTAGAAAGTTTTCGCTGGCCATTTCCAGTGTTTCTTTTAAAACCCCGCGATCCATCATGACGACCGTCAGTAGTGGCCTTCGCTGTGCTCCGTATAAGTCAGAAATAATCAGAGCACATGGTAGAAATTACCAAAAATCCGAAATCGATATACCTATCTGTAGAGGACCAAGCGACTGGGGAGGTCTCAGTCATTCGTATATTTGGGATGTGGACTATAACCAGCATTCACGCTGGACATACCTTTAAGACACTAAGGACAACAACTCATCAAATCCCGCGCATGATCCATCGTACAACACGCCCCAAGAAATGCATGCGAGATGAAGACACTCTCCGTCTTTTACAGGCGTTGGTCATCTGCAGAACAGCATACGGCCTTCCATATCATCAGCCCAATTTAAACAGGCCTGCACTGTCATTTGCAGCGCGTACAAACCAGCTCGCCTTCCTCCCAACACCTCGACATAATGCCTAATGGAACTTGGAGTCCACAACACCTTCGAATAGATCAGTAACGCAGTCTTAGCATCGCAGAAGGCCCCACCCCAGCAGACCACTGCCGGAAGAGCCGTTGTTAAACGCATCGGTACACCAGGAGATCTATGAGAGCTCTGACGGAACACTTCCCTTTCTGGAAACATGAGCGGATCAGGGTGCCTAAGCTCCCAAGTCGTATGCATCTAGAAATGAACAAGGGCAGAAGGGCGGCTAAGGTCGCTCGTCTACGCCGGCGCCTAGATTCAGATCACGAATCAATCTATGTAGATGTGGCGACTTACCCTGAACCCAACACATTCGTCACGGCCGCGCTCCACCACAACCACCAACTACAGACGAGTGCAACACACCGGGCTGAGGATCCTGCCACGGCGGAAGACTCCACTATAGCCCTCGCCATAAAGCATTGCCATCTGGCGGATAAATTAGCACATATAACAGATGATTTCAAGAGACCCTGTCGGCATTGTACTACAGGACGAGTTCAAAAAACGATGGCGGCCCTGCTCGTAACATAGACTTTTCACCCAATTTACACCACACCTATAGCATTAAGTAGACCCTTGGCCATGGAGGGCTTGGAACCAGTGAGACGGCAAACGATCTAGCTCGCGAGTTAACAAACCGAGCGGATAATTATCCGCACCTCTGCACTCTACCGCCAAACTATGATGCACGACTAGAATTCCTTAAGACTGAACGAAATGAAATATCCTGTGCGTCCCAAACTCCCCTGTTGTAAATAAAGTTTTCACCACCACCAGACCCAATATTATACTCACTACAGAATAAATATTCTGTTGGCGAATACAGACAAACACATTCCCTAACCTGTCCATGTACAGCCTCATCCACCCTTTTAGATACCACCTCACCTGTTCCTGGTGCGGTGGTAAGGCCATACAATTGCCCATTTCGCGGATTTTAGTAAGAACACCGTGCCACTTGACAACACCACAGAAATCATACGAGCAGTGCGAGGCAGCCCTGATCAGCAATGGTCCGGAGGACAAACGTCAGACCATCCGACGAGTCTAGACATGAGCGCAAGCCACCGGAGACCTGAACTAAGGAGTCCACCCACCTGATTCGCCCAGACTTTAAAAAGTTTATAACGTTTCCTCCCTCTCTCACGCTGGTTTAATGTGTCTCACTGACAAATCAACTCACTAGCAGGTGGTTTTCGTTCGAAAGAAAAATATAGGAAAGCCACCCGTATTGAGTACGTTAAAGCCGACTAGTTAATTCATATTTTTCCCATGCTAGTAAGTGTTTAGCGTGCTAACTGCGTCTACCTAATAAGTTTCCGGAAAGTTAAGGGAACAATTAGGACGCAGAGAGCAGCAGGAACAACTATACTGCAAACTCAGACAACGGCGGTACAAGGCTCCTTTAATGTAAGCAAACTTCCTTGTCGTAATTAACCCGCGCAGTTTTCTCAGCATTTTAATGAGTATGAAGCACTAGCCAGGCAGGCGTAACGTGAAAAGGAAGGAAAGTTTTGTAAATATTTAAGTCTGAGTAACTTTGAGTTATCAGCGCACACAAATAACAAATCCTTAATTAAGTTTTGATATATCAAAATATTTACCTTAGATTTATGAATGCGCTCACGATACTTGCCTTTCCTGCGACACTTAAAAAGACTGCCTATCGTCCCCTTGCCAATCCTTTTTCAATCAATCAATCAATCAATCAATCAATCAATCAATCAATCAATCAATCAATCAATCAATCAATCAATCAATCAATCAATCAATCAATCAATCAATCAATCAATCAATCAATCAATCAATCAATCAATCAATCAATCAATCAATCGATTGAAACTTTATTTCCTCGTTCAAAGAAAATTTGTACAGAACATTTGTACCGATAGCCTGCATGGCTAATATCCGGTTGGTTGCGGTCTTGTCTGTGTGCTACTGGAGAAAGAACTCAACTCCGATTGAAAAACAACAAAAATTCTTCTGCCCTGATCACAGATTTTCTGCAATATTTCCAGCCCGGAAGCTATAGTAACAACGGAAATTTTTGTAACAACAAAATTTTCTGTAGTACTGGGCTGTCCCTTGCAGCCACAGAACTACAGAAATATACTCCAAAACTACAGAAAAGTTTGTGGTTAGGACAAAACGGCAAAATATTTTGCCACGCGGTGGCTCAGTGGTTATGGTGCTCGGCTGCTGACCCGAAAGACGCGGGTTCGATCCTGGCCGCGACGGTCGAATTTCGATGGAGGCGAAATTCTAGAGGCCCGTGTTCTGTGCGATGTCAGTGCACGTTAAAGAACCCCAGGTGGTCGAAATTTCCGGAGCCCTTGACTACGGCGTCTCTCATAGCCGGAGCCGCTTTGGGACGTTAAACCCCATAAACCAAACCAAACCAAACCAAACCAGACCACGTTTTAGGCAAAATTCGGCCTTTTTTTTTCGACTGAAACGCAACATGGCTTGTCAGTTCACCCTTCCCCCACCTCCCCCCTTCCCATTCTCTGTGTGATTTCTACAGCTTGAAGAAGCATGGCACTAAAAGAAAGCCAACACTCTTCTGGTGCCTTAGCGACCTTCAGTTATCCTTTCCTTTCTAATAGAGAAAAGAACGGCAAAGTTATCGCGCCTTAGAAGCGCAGACAAAAGAGTGTTAGGACACTGCCGCTGGCTGAAGAAATAAACAAACTGGATGGGGGCTGAAAATTCGCAACACGTGCGTCACATTGCGGCAGCGCTAGTGACAGCTACCCAGTATGTGGGACGCGAATGTCAACACCACCTACGCTCACCGAAACCACGCAGCTCGCATACGCGGATCCCAAGTAGTGGTCGTCGAATTCGCGGTATTGCGGCTGCGAATAGCGCTCGGTTTGCGAGCTGCGTACGCTTTCGTCAGTAATGACAAAACATGGATACGACAACGACGAACCCGCCCGAGGAGAGTCATAGAGAAAAGCTGTGAAAACTATGCGCGCAACGACCCCGATGCCGGCTATAGCCTCCGCAGATGCTGCCCTTTTTTTAGTGGCAGGTTACACAGCCTTATAGCCTCAAGGCTACTGCTAGGCTGTGAATAGATGGCTGATGTGCGTTGGATGACCGGCACAAGCAAGTTAGTGCCCCTCTTTCTCAATTTTATACGCGTCGCGTGTAGGGACGACCTGTGCAAACATAGGGGTCTGTCATGCTGGTTCGCAGAAAACAGCGTGAATCAGCCTCCTCCTATTCCTGGAACAGCAGACACCAGTTGCAGGTGTTCCTGCTAACCCTCGGACCTCAGAGGAAGTATCTTTCTATATTGCACGTGGCTTGGAGACGCCTACGCGAGTCATATACACTACAGCACGGAGTGAGTGTGAAACTTGATCGTCTTACACAACACAACCAAGACGACGTGAACACAGCAGCAACCACCAAAATTAAAAAAAAAATAAAATAAAACTCACACGCCAGGAGAGACACTGCAGCGAAAATTATGCGTTTTTTTTGTTGTTGCCTTCGGAATGCGTCAGGAGCAACACTTCACGCGGAACTTATTCCCACAAAGTAACTAACAACTTCACTGCTGCGTGCCAGTGTGTCTCTTATTTTAATATTCTTTCGTCTCAGTGGTCAGTTTAGAGTGAGAATGAAGTCAGGCTATGGATGCGTTATTAGTTCTTCAAGAGTTCTAAAATATTACGTGGTGCTCTAGCGGTGAGGCACCCATCAGGTGGAAGTAGGGTGCATATGACGCAATTTTAAGCTAATTGTATATAAAGACAAGTCCGTGCTCCCTCATGACTGCTTTACATTGCACTCAGAAAAGAGTGTAAAGGGAGTATGCTAAGTAAAAAGTGTTTTTATAAAAGGGGATCTTATAAAAGGGGGTATATAAGGAGGCTAGAAGATAACTTCCTCCTTTCTCCTCCTGTACTGGCGTATACGTGCTGGAGTGTAGAACTACAGATGCCACACTACACACGGCCCCAAAAAATGATCGTTCTGCAAGCGATTTTCTGCTTTCCTTCCTTCAACCCTTCTATCACATTGCTGTCACTGTGAATTTTTTCTAGCCCCATCTCTCAATTCTCTCTCTCTCTGTTTTTTTTTTTGAATGAGCAAATCAAGCATTTCACTCGTGTATAAAGGCTGGCAGGAAGCTCTGCGGGGGTTTACCGGCACCAGAAGAAAATTCAACGTAAGTTAAAATAGCTTCAACACTTCTTCGTCCCCGACAGAAATTTCGAGGAAAGCTTTCCAACAACGCACCAAGAAAATAAGGAGTTATATTTTAAGAGCTTCTGCCTCTCCCTCCCAAACGATGACACCGGGGAAATCGAGTTCAGAAACACAATGCTTCAGACGTAACTCTGTCATGGGGATGGAAAACGATGACATTCTGGGTTTTGTTGATCGTCGCCAGAGAACCGACGCTTGGGAGATCAGACGAAATATCGGGACATCGGATACGACAGACGGGGACATCTACGCAATCACAGGTTTCTAATATTAGTTGAGCGCGCGGAACCATGACTTGGCTTTAGGGGAGGCTCTACCCACTTAGATTTATCACCAGGCTTAGCGCCTAACACAAACCACCGACATCGTTTACAGTGATATACATGAGGAGGGAGGCTTACTCAGGAGAGAGCCTCGTTGGCGGTTAGAACGGGTAGAAAAAAAAAAAAAACGCGAAGAAGCGGGATAGGTAACGACACACCAGAGGTGTGTACCGGGGACGCAGGTGTCCACACCCCAAAGCCGCGGGCGGGCTTCAAGGATCATTTGCTTCGAGTGCTGAGCCTCGGTGCGAGCCGGCAACGAGAAAGCGAGTACCTCCCGAGATGTCTTCGAGCAATCAGCTTTCTCGCTCAATAACGGTGAGCCCCAAGTCGGTCATTTCTCTCTCTCTCTCTCCCCCCCCCCCCTCGAAATACTGAGAAAAACAACCGCAGAGTCACAAGACTAATCCAACTCCGGTCGAGGACGGCTGCTAATGCTGGCTGACCGCTGTTAGAAGTTATTTGATAAGCATGGACCGCGCGAGGGGAAGAAATGGCTGGTAATTCAATGAGAGAGAGGAAGAATAAATGGGAAAGAAAGAGGTCAGTGTGGTGGTTAACAGCAGCCGGGACCTGCCTGCCAATGTCAAAACACAGCGGCCGGTCCATCGACCATGTTTTGCATTCCTAGTCGTACATATTATGTAAAACTCCAAGCCGTTCATGAACGTTAACATAGTGGTTCGTTTGCAGTAGCTTTTATGGCGTTAGTGAAGTAGTAATACCTGGCTCGAATAGGATTTGGCTGCGCGAACTAGTGGAGAAAGATAAAAAAAATGAAAACTGGCAATGTTGTTTTATTCTTTCTGTGCTCATTTAATAGCACGGTTTTGGTTCTCTATCTACTTTTTTTATTTTATTGACATCTTTCGCATGTGATACCACAGTTGTTTAAAGGGCCACTGACTAGGGTCCGGACATTTTTGAAAAACAAGCCCACTGCATAGATGAGGCATCGAAGATAACCTCTGCAAAATACTAGAGGCATGCGCGCCCCGAAAAGCTGCGAAAATTCAAATTAAAGCCCGCTTGTTCTTTCCTTCAACAAAAACGGCCCCGCCCCACTACTCTGAACCCCGTTGACGTCATGGGGGGTTACTTTCGCTAAAGGCACTCCATTGGTGCATCGTTCTGACTGACGGGAGAAGGTTGGGCGTAGCCTTGGCGTCGCGTCGTCTGCACAACGCTTTCCGCAGCGCCTTCTGTTCTGGCACATGCCTACAAACCCGCATGAAGGAACAAAAAAAAAAAAAACTGCGGAGGGAGCGTGCGGCGACAGCCTTGAACCCTAGCCATAAAAAGTAAAAAATAGTAAAACAGAGTGAGTTGGTGAGACGGCTGTGACCTCGACAGAGGTCTCGTGTTTTGGACAACCGGAGGGGAAGCGTCAAACATGTGCACGAGGAAGTTCGTTCACCTGCTGGTAGACTGGGGGAGATTCATTTCCAGCAGTGTTTGATTACAGAGCCTCTACCCCTGCCCATCGACCGAGCTACGAGGGATCCCCACAGCCCAGCACCGCCCCTGCCGTGTATGGTAACACCAGCGTCCCCTTCCGTCCATCCGACTGGACAGTGCTCTTCGAACTTTTCCCCAGACAGGGATCTGGGGAATCCGAGCGCTATTTAACGGGTGTTGATTTGAAGACTCCAGTGCACTCACGTTGGCGAAGAAGTTAGTTCGCATTCACTGAGAGTCCCTCTAAGTTGCTCTTCTTGTAAATAATGCAAATATTCCTGTATAAATTTCTCCTTCCTTGTTTTATCTTAATAAACCCGTCTCCCGCCTTCCTCGTCCCTTCTCCGGCCCGACCACGCTACCGCGATCCTAATAACACACACGAGCGCTGCGTGTGTGTCGTTTCTTCGTGTGTCCGTGTTCCTTCGCGCTGCTTCTTCCTTTTAAATGAATCAGCCAACTAGCCCGGAACTTTGCTCTTCTGAACCACAGTTGTGCAAGGTGATGCAACTCATCCGCCCTGCTTGCCCTGCCCATTTCTCCTTCTTGTCGGACTCGCGCAACAGATTGCGACATCGCAGCCCGCATGTCCTGACCTGATGTCCTTGCTCCTCACTCTTTCCTTTTTCCCTTTTACATTCCTTAATTCCTCTCTCCCAGTGCTGCGTAGCCGACCGGTACACCTTTCTTGTTGTTGTCCTTGAAAATGTTTCGGCGAATACCCACACGGGAAAATACAGAGAGAAATAATCAGTTTGTAGTGCGCCCACCAATAAGCTGTGAGCAAGTCGGTAGTTTGTTCGACTAGGTCTAGCTCAGGGGTTCTCAAACTGGGTTCCGCGGAACACAGGGGTTCCGCGGGCTGTCTTCTTGTGTTCCGCGAGAACCCTCACCGGCCCTGACCCGGCAGCTGACATGAGACTGGCTCTGAGCGCTACTGAGCCACGCTTTGACTTGCTCTTGAAAGGGAAGCAGTACCACCCATCACATTAGTATTTGTATTAATCTGTGCAATAAACATTTAACTTCTGCAACTCTCTCTTTGCAAAAATGCACTCGACAACATTGCTGGTAAGTGAAAGCGGGGGGGGTCCCTGGAACTTATTGAAGGCTTTTGGGGTTCCTCCAAGCAAAAAAGTTTGAGAACCCCTGGTCTAGCTGATAGTTTCGCTCTCTTAACGCCAATCAGGAGAGGAGGATGTGAAAGGGGGGGAGGTGAGAAATATAGGAGTAAATACTATCGAATCGCTGCTCCCTATGTGCATTAAGACAGCTTGGAGTTGAGCGGTGCGGCCTACGCTTCTATGTGCGGCTCATGCAATACACTCGTCGATTCCAGGACGCTTGCCCCTGGCACACTGTAGTCCGTGCTTTCGCAGATCTGGTATCGCACAAGCTTTCGGAATCGATACTACAGACAGCGCATGCGCCTCTGCAAACTCGAGCCGACGATAGCAAAAACTGTGAGACGGTACCTGAAGTCCTACGGTAAACTCAATGCCGCTGAAAGGCCCAAATAAACAAACTAGCGTTTGGCCACCAGGCGGATCTGAGCTTAGTACAAGACCGGAGTGAATACAGCAAAACATAACAAAAGTCGCGAGAACCGCTAAATCAGGGCATCGTTCGCCTTCTCTAAGCAGCTTTACGCGGTTCGTTTTGGGACACGAGCATCGCCTGATTTCGCAGTAGCAAAGCTACGTAATTTATTCACTACTCCTCGCTACGCTCTGCAACCCCATACGGCAGGGGAATAACACGTGGCGCGGTGTGTAGCGGTGAAGCATTTATCATGCGGTAATGGAGGCTGCCATGCCAATGGGTACAGCCGTCATGGCACTCTGGCACCATTTTACTTCTACCTGTCAAAGACGTAGAGTTTGTCGCAGATGGGGAGTTGACTGAGTAGTCATTTTTTTTTTATTTTGAAATGTGGATCTTTTTTTTTTGCATAGCCATCAAGGGCTGTACAAGGCATACGGAATTGCGATGTCGGAGTTCGGCCTCAGTGCGCGGTAATGCAAATTAGCGACGCCAGATGCCCTGGGGGAGTTGACTGCAGGCACGCTGGCATATGCGACGCAGATACGCCCTTTGACGCAGGAATAAGCGAGCTCTTCCAACATCATCTGGTCTTGACTAGTGGACGCTGACGCGCGTAGGGTACGCTAGCGATATAGATATAAAAGCCACTGCCCGGCTGCCCTTCAGCTGGCAGCGGCGACAGCGACATGATGGATCTATACTCTGGTTGCGGTGGCTGGCCACACCTGGCGATGGAGGTTCATCTGCACTGGAGCAGAAGCAACTCTCCGATTGGTGCTAGATACTGAACAAGCGTAATTTTATTAACTTAGGTACCACTCCTGATAGACGCGAATAAAATTTCAAAAAATAGGGTAAGAAAATGGCACCGATGGGTTAAGGAACCACGAGAGCGACCTATTGGTTCATATTGGTTTCTTATTGATAGGGTAAGAATAGAACGAGAAATATTTGATGTTCAATGTTTTAGAAAAAAAAAGAAAAAAAAAGAGAGGCAGAACAATGGAAAGGGATCGAAACCGTGAACAATGTGGCGTTGAGTAGAATGCTTCATTTTGTGCCCATGATGAATGTCGATCTTGGCGTGCAGTGTCTGCTGCTGGCTTCTTAAAAATTTGTGCTTTATGCATTCATTGAGGTCACTTGTAATGTTTTACGTATAATTTTTTTGTTAACCTGCTTACAGTTCCAATAATAATGAGACGTTCATTTCAACGGCACATACAGAAGGTGAACAGATCTACTTCCATATCACGGATAATAAACAGGCTGCTCAATAAGGCATAGAAGCAAGAGAGCTTCAGAGGCGAATAAAACTGTCGGTAAAAAAACGTGGGGAGAGAAACGACAACTGAGAAGACGGAAGGACGTGACAGTGCCCCCTTATGCACAAACCCCCCCCAAAAAACAAAACCAAAGCAAGAAATAAACGTCAATGTAAGCTATATCTGTTCCACCGCTACCATAAAAGTCACTCCCGCTACCGTCGTCACCTTCACTACATCCTGCGCTTTTCCGAAATAGACGTAGTATGCTAGCTTGACCACCACGCTTCAAACGAAAGCAGCCCCTTCTGTACGAGTGGTGTATTAGAAGGCTTAGTATTGCGAAGCATTGGACGACGTTACGTGGCTTAAATTTTTTCTCCGAAGATTGCTTTCTGAACAGACAGGAAATAGAGAGAAACAAGACCAAGCAGGAAAAGGTATGAAGACAGAAAGACAGCGAGATTCACTAGACAAAAACAGACTGCTGCAAAAAATACGGTCAGATGGCTCTAAGAAACCGTACTTAACGTGAGTGAAGATATATACACACCCGCAAGCCAGGTCCGACGTGTAAACAACAAAATAGACGTGTAGAAGGTGATAAAGGCATTTACAAAAAAAATGCAGGCAGGAAACACAAAAGCCTGCAAACACAAAAAATCTGCAACGTCCCGAGGATGCCACAAAACACGGTGGCACCGAAGCAACGTCTTAAGATTGCTCGAATAAGCGACAGTTAGACGGTAGACACGTTGCAATCACACTGAGTGCTTATCTTACTCTCGGCAATCGAAAACACGGATGTGAGAGGTACTGAACTGTTCGCTGAAGGTAGACAGTGTGGGAAAGAACGTAATGATTCTGGCAGTTAGTAATTTCCAGAAGTGATGACAGAATTTCAAAGCTGGAATCGCGTCGAGATTTTGTACAACGCTCTCTTTCAACTCGGGACGAACATTTTAACGCATTTTTTCGTTGTGAGAAAACAGAAAAATTCCTGAAGATGACTGAAGCAGTAGAATTTGGACGCGCAAAGAGGCAACACGAAACAAAACACACGAACCCGATTATCGAAATGGTTAGTGACTGCTGCTGACATTTGTAATAAAGTGTTTAGCAGTTAAGGCAGAGGACAAAGCTAGTAAAACTGTGCTGGTCTCTAAAAGGGTTCATGTATTCGAAGAGCCTAGATACTAGTGTTCAAACTTCCGACAACGAGAAAGCCCGTGATAAACATGTTCGCGCTCCATGATCAGCTTTTTAAACGTTTCAGAGAACCGTAAGGACAATCATGATATTAATTTCCTCTCGTCTGGAACTGATGAGATGACTGTGCCTGCGTGCCTAAGCAGCCTTTTTACTTTACTTTACTTCACTTTACTTTACTTTACTTTACTTTACTTTACTTTACTTTACACACACACACACACACACACACACACACACACACACACACACACACACACACACACACACACACACACACACACACACACACACACACACACACGCACACACACGCACGCACACGCACGCACGCACACGCACGCACGCACACACACACACACACACACACACAAGAAAAATGGGGATAGTGAGCGGTATCAAGAAACAAGAAAACAAAGCAAAAAAACAATGAATGGACTGAATCTATGCACACTTCAATTCTTGGCAGCTACCGTCGGGCCAGTTTCAAGCACTGCAATTTTAGAGCGACAAACAAAAGCACCGATCAGGCTTTGACGATGTAAACCGAGGTTCTCCTTCTAGTTGAGAAAAAAATTATAAACTTGACCCATGAAGAGGGGACTCCCAGGCCTCGATTTTTCGTTCCAGCCTTCTCTGTCTAACAGAAGATGAGCGGTTTTGGTCAAGCGACCTTACTTTGACCGATGAACGTGGCAATGCCCCCTGTTCTCTGCTTCTCGTAGCCCTAGAAACTACTACAGACTGCGATCAACTGCAGTGAATAAGCGCTACACGATTTGGGGACAACGTTTGTGCGACTTTCACGCGCATTTTTTGCTGGTATGTTCCGGCTCTGTTGCAATTGTCATCCTTGAAAAAAAAAAGTGACCAAAAGTCGCATCCACTTATCAATATTTTAGTACTTCTCACCCGACAGTCTCCATATTTATATCCGCTAAGCCACTGCGGCCAATCAGAGCTCGTTCGTTACGCATGACATCATTACCGTCCCCGGCCCCGTCGTTCAGGTTGACCGCGATCATCAGGAGCCGGCGAGTGTGCCCCAGCTGATAGCAGCTCCGTTAGTGCGCATGCATCCGGGCCCCACGCACGCACTCGCACACACACTCGGCGGCCACACTCGTTGAGCGGCCTCCTCACCTATTTATATACGCGTCCAGTGGAGCGCGATCAATCAGGCGGCCACGCGCAGTGCCCGCCGCTGGGGCCCCTTTCCGTGCGCCGACGTCGCGGCGACGTGCTCGCATTGACCCGCGGCCGGCATAGCGGCCACCTGCGCCGTACGCGCTGCAGGTTGGCTTTTGGGCGGTGGCTGCCGACTCTGCCACCGATTGCGCCGCCGACGTGGGGGGCCAGGTGGAAGACCAGTTGCGTCCCGGTCGCCGCTCGCGCTTGCTGACGGGAGGCGCGCCGTCGTATTGTTACGTGAAAACTCCTATAGACAGATACAACTCAAGAAAGAAGCGGCTTTTTCCCGTCAAAAGACCACCTTCCAGGCAATGGCATCGGCTGATTCTCATGAGCCTAGTAGTGTGAAAATGCAAGAAGGGGACTATCGCATTTCATCTGCCACCCCTTCATTGTAACACTAGCAGGCTGATGAGAATCAGCCGACGCCACTGGCTGGAAGGGGGTCTTTTAACGGAGAGAACCAGCTTTGTTCTTGAGCTGTTTGGTTTGGTTTATTGCGGTTTAACGTCCCAAAGCGACTCAGGCTATGAGGGACGCCGTAGTGAAGGGCTCCGGAAATTTCGACCACCTGGGGCGTTCTTGAGCTGTGTCCGACTATAGACTTTAGTAAATGTTCAGGGGTGGCAAATATACATCTTTAATGGCGGGAGCCGTTAATGGGAGTCCACCCTGAGTCGCTATCTAGCTGAAGCCAGTGGTAGTTGTAGATGTAGAAATTCGGCGAGTCAGGACAAGTCAAGCGAAGAAAGACGAGAACAAGAGACGTAAGAAGAAGATGAAAAGGGAGAAGAGGGAGAATATGGAGGAACAAAAAAGCTTTGGCCGAATGTTTTAACTATGCCGCAAACCAGACTAGCCAGTAATTTTTATCATGCCCACTTGGGCAAGGCTCACCTACATTGTCGTCAAACCCGAGCGAAATATTTGTTCGCCCGCGTTAATGAAAATACATTCCTCAAGTATGAGTGCCGCCATGAATGCAGAAATTTTTTTTTTCTTTCTGCAGTCGTACAGGTCCAGCAGTTGTTTATATACAAATTTTATCCATTTTCTTTGTTACGGGCAATTATGGATTTCAAAACATTGATCACGCATGCTTAGCCGAACACACACGTGGAAGAATACGTATTTAAATCAAAATTGCAAACAGTATCATGGTGAAGCGCGAAAAACTTGGTAGTCATTTGCCCGTCGGGAACAGGACGCTGATTTAGAAAAAGCAACGAACTTCGAACGACGCCCAGGACTTCCCTACTCTTGCTGCACAACTCTTGAAAAGGTGACTGCGAGGGAGCACATTGAGTACTCTCTGACATCCAATAGCATTTGAGCTGTACAAACGATGCCCTGTCATGAAAAGGAAAAAAAAGCCGTATGTGCATTTAATATACGTGCGGTCTAACGGAGATGCTGTACGACCATCCAGGAAATAATCTCGACAGCTCCTGTACCATGCTGAGAGAACAGATGGTGAAGGCTGGAGATTTTGGTTGCAATGTAGAGTCAGGAGAAATATGGGAAGGAACAAACTTTTTGCATGAAATTGTGAAGTTTTTGGTTATTTCTCTACTAAATTTGATAATTACATTTTTAATATTATCCGACAACCGAAGAAATAGTTAGAAAAGAGAAAAAAAAACTGATCTTATTACACTTAAGTACGCCGCAATCAATAAATGAATGCTGAAATCTTGTTACGTCTTATATTTTTCACGACTGTACTGTGATGGCAACTGGCTTTACGGCGGAGGAAATCTTATATGCAGCCGGGGAGCAGATAACTGAGACAAATAGCATTAACGCGGATAACTTCGCAAGTTTGAGTAAGTTCATTATTAGAGCAGCGCTGTGCCTGTCTGTCCTCTTTGTTCGTGTCGCGTCTACCCTTGTGCTTTCCTAAAGTTGAACTGACGCTGATAGAAACACCGCGTATAACCTCACCCGACGCCAACATGAGTAAATGGACTCTCTAAACTACTTAAATATCACGTGAACATGAATGGAACATTTTCGAAAGTGCCCATTCATTTCGTAATCTGCCATTGGTCACTGCTCCCGGTGACGTAGGCTGTAGCGTATGACATCACGCTGGTAGTGGCAGAAACACGACCATGTTGTTATCGCTAGCATAAATGCTCTGCGATTCGTTGGCGCCGGGACGAATGACAGATCACGACGACCCATTTGACAAGTCTGAAGAGCTTTGTCGGCGTTCCTTCAGACTCGGAAAAGGAATGAGCGATGGCTGTGCGACAAATTGGAGGTTCACAGGGTAGCTAGCTGCGACGCAGCCTTCGAATCGGTTGTGTCCGTTATTGGTCGATTGCTCTGCAACATCCTGTTGTTTTCGTCACTACTGACGTCACGATCAAGAAAAAAGAAAGCGAACTGAAACGATACAGAATGTGGCCCCTGGATTTTAGATCCTGACGCTACTCGTTCTTGGGGCAGTGCCAGCCAAATGTGTGACATTGTCGCGCTTGCATCGGCAGTCAGCTGACCCAGCGGAATTTAGAGTCTTTTTCTTTTATAGCGATTAGTTTCACTCTCAGCTGCCAACGGCAGCAGCCGGCTCGCTTCCACGCATTTGTCGTTGCAGAGCTTTCAATTTTTTTTTTTCACGAACAATAACCGCTGAGTGTTAGCGCTGCAAATCATTTTCCTACCGACGTCATCGTGTCACACTGCATCTTTACGGTCCACAGTTCTTCATACTGTTTTCGAGCGCCCGGAGTCACAAAAAAGAGCGGGCGTAGCTTTCACCTAAAGCGGGGCTGGAACCTTCTGCCTTCCGCTTTTATACTAACAATAAAAACCGAAGAAACAAATACAAGGGCTCATTCTCAAAGCACGACGATTTTAGATTTGAAACTACCGCTCCCTAGTGAAATTCGCAGTTTGTATTTTAAATCTTAATACAAGGCACTTCGTTCGTGATATCGATTATTGAAAGACTAAGCTGAATAATTCGCAGAGGCTAAATCATCGCCGGAAAAGAGACGATAGAAAGGAACCGTAGACAACTGCTTACTCTTCACTGTTCAACCGAGCCATTAATAAAACACTGGATTCGGTTTTGCAAAGTGCCCATGGAATATTTAACGGGCCAGTTACCAATTTCAGGAGGAAGCAAAGAAGAAAGGAGCAATGAGCGACGAAATATCTGCAAGGTCATCTCCCTTTGCAACCGGCTCTCTGTGCTCTGCACTGCAGGGCCATGCGAATGCAATAGGCACCGCATTTTTCAAAGCATGCGTCGGGCACATTTCTACAACTACGAAACGCGTGCAACACCCGCCCGCCATTTGCATAACAACGGAAGACTGATAGCGAGGACAAGGAGGATACCCATTCTCAAGAGACATTACGCAATCCAGCGCATACTCACAAAAGAGGACCCCAGCTGGAGCGTTTCGATAAGCGTCCCCCGCTCTTTAAAAGGAATTGTGACCCGAGTAGACATTAACCACAACAAACACGGCGCTGTGCTGGCCGCCGCCTTAAACGCATCATGGATCGGCGGCTCTCCTCAAGCCACAAGTTCTCCTAAACCCTTCTCACATCGCCAACCGCCACTTACTCGCAAACTCTCACCTCCCCTCCCTCTCTCCCCACTTTCATTTACCTCCTCTCCCTTTTACGCTGCGGTTTACAAGGCTGCTGTGTTTTGGCGCCTCGAGCGAATTTATAGCCATGAGCGCCAGGCGCTCGCGAACGCGGGACCGCAGGCTCGTTTGCGGTGCGAGCCGTTTGAACCCAGCGAGACGTGCTGACCCCTAGCGGCACGTTTAGTCGCCGCGATGGTGTTTCTAAGCAGCGGCACCCCGCCATGTTCTCGCGCTACCGAGCCGCGGCGGTTATGAGCGGAGGTCGCTATCGTGCTAGCGGCTAGTTAGCGTTACCGAGCGTTCGACGACCCGCAGCTTCCTTCATCGTTACGGCCACGTGTCACGTGACGACGCGACGGACTAGCTAGCTCGCTGTGAGCCAATCTCCGTCAATTCGCGAAAGGAAAATGGCTACTGTGTATTGAGACGGATATATAAGGCAGAAGCAAATTGCTCTTTCTGGGTGGAAAAAACAATGCTAAGGAAGAGTAAACCCATCCCTGTGACAGCTTTCAACGATGACAAAGCACATTATCTTATTTCTTCCATACTTCTTGCTTTTTGCGTCGCGTTCTTGCCACTAATATCGGCCATGAAGAGTTTGTCGGTGCTGTGGTAACAGACCTTCAGCGTTCGCTTGCGACAGGGATAAGCGAGTACGTTCTCATTTGTGAGCTCCCTGTCTCCATGCCGCTAGTTCCTGCAGTTGCGAAACGTCTCATTGTTTTCACGCTGCTATGATCAGCATAGGCAACGACCCGTGCCAAGGTTACGTCGCTTGAGAATCGTAAGGTGAATCATACAACTTGCGAAACGAAGTCGCGTTCATTGTTCAGCGTGTATATCACGTGGGCGTGGCTTCCCTCGCAGGCTTTACTTTATGCTTCTTTTTGAGCAGTGTGGTGCGCAGGACGTTGGGTTCAGTAAGAATCTTTTAGTACCAATAGGGTGCTCCATGACAGCGTTAAAAAAAATCTCAAACTCCAATGCCTATAGAGTGTGAGAAACATCGGAAATGTTAGCGGTATATAGTGATCTGATTCCTTATCGGTACAGGCCCTATGAAAAGCGACCAGCGCTGAGGTTAGCAATAATTTAGGCTGGCGTCAGAAGCGATAAGTTGAACGTTGTTTCTCCCATCCTTATACAATTGAGGTTTGTATTTTGAGCGCAGCGCCCGTTAATTTACCTGCCTATACTACAGATTTTTCAAGAACTGAATACCGCCACACATTCGAAACATAAGCTTCCATAGAGTCCTCTAGACATGCTACGCCACCTTTCCCTTCTTATAAAGAAGTCCAAATCAGTTTCTGGGTGCCTCTGTCACTATTTGGCACCTGCGCTCGGTTGTAAATCGTCTGGCCTCTGCAGGCGAGTCGGTTTCCACAGGTCCGTCTGGCTGAGCTGCGCAAGTGTCTATGCGCTATGAGAACACTTTTTAGACGTTCGTTTTCTAGCCGGGGAAGGTCCCTAAATATCCACAAGTTCAATTCAGAAGTGAACAATCACAGAAGCAGGGACACATGAAATCACGGGAAAAGCTTAGACGGCACTTACGCCGAAGAATAAAGCCTGCTCGTACGTTGAAGACAGTACGCTGTCATCTCGGGGATTAGTGTGGGCGATAGTCTTTAGGAATACAGGAAGGCATTCAGTAAGCTATTTAGCTGGCAGATAGCTTTGGTGAAGGCCTGAGACGGCTTCAGTGCTATCAAGTACATCCGTGAACTTTAGTGGTACTGACGAGGTCTCTCTTCTTAGACCTCATCGTACAACCTGCCATCAACTACAAGAACTCGGTCTTCCCACCGATACCTGTCTGTTCTGAGGAGTTCTCTCAACATTACCCTCTTCGTGTCCTTCCCCGACTGATCGGCCAGCGGCAGTCTCTTCAGCTGGAAACGGATGCCACTTCGAAATCCTTCTTCTTCACCTGAATTCCGCGGGCTCTTTTGCATTAGCCACACTACGGGAACTGTTCTCTCTTTCTCATATAGCCTGGCCGTGGCACGGCATCCGTTCCAGGTCTCCTATCCCATCCCCATTACCTCTAGAGAGAACAGCGAGACTCACTGCATCGGTAAAATATGGCCGCTGCTGAGGGCAGACCTATTTTCCTGGACCTATGCAGCACCGGTTTAGAGGACCCAGGTGGAGGCGACTGCCCTACTTATGCAATTTTATCTCTTATTTCGAGCAGCCTCATCTCGGCATGGCGCCTTCGGCTTTATTATGATGTTTTGTCCTTGATAACAGTTTGCTTTCAATGACTACCCGAACAGGCCGTAATATTATTGTTTTTACTAGATGAAGCCGAATCTAAACCCCCCCCCCCCAAAAAAAAAAAAAATAAAAAATATCACGCTGTACCCAGACATAGAGCTACTACATGCTCAAGTCCAGCGCCACCATGCAGCAAGAGTGCGTTGCTTGAGTTGTCTACGTCTTGCAAATTTCCCCGAAAGATGGAGACAGGCATCCTCTCCAAGGCGGGAAGCAGCTACGCACCTTTTCGTAGACGTGCGCCGCGGAGAGCTCGTTCTCGACGACCATCATGATGATTCCGAATAGGGCCATGACCAGGGCGTAGTCGCTGATGCGCTTGCGCTTCTCGAAGAGCGCCTTGCGCCGGCCCAGCCGGTAGCCCACCGAGGGCTTGTGGAAGCGGCCTCCCGGACCGAATCCCCCGCCGGTGGCGCCCGCCGCGGCGCTGCCGGACAGCGAGCCCGAGGCGCCCTTGAGGAAGCGCCGCAGGTCGCCGTCGCCCCCGACTCCAGCGTCCGTGTGCACGCCCACCAGGGCGATGCCCGCGCCGTCGCTCTCGGTCGAGTGCTGCTGCGCCTGCTTTAAGGAGAGAGGAGGAGGGGAGGGGGAGAGAGGAAAAGGTGGAAGGTAGACTGTCAGGGCCATCCACGCCATCGGCAAGTAAGACGAGTAAGCGAGAGCAAAGCCTCAGCGAAAAAGCCCAGCATCATGCAGTGAGTGCGCAGACAAGCCATCGGAAAGCCGACAAGTGTGAAAGCTCAGTGCGTGCATGCAGCTTCTATGTTCTCTGCTCGTTCTATCAAGGCGATGTCAGTCCACTCGACGATGATGCGACGCCAAGGGAGCAACGTGTGTAAGGCCATATGTGTTGCTCTTGTGTGCACGCATCGGTCCACTTGCTGCAAGCTCGCTGAGTTACTTTGATCGTCTCTCTCCCACCGCATCGGACGCAATCAATCAATCAATCAATCAATCAATCAATCAATCAATCAATCAATCAATCAATCAATCAATCAATCAATCAATCAATCAATCAATCAATCAATCAATCAATCAATCAATCAATCAATCAATCAATCAATCAATCAATCAATCAATCAGAGGACGTCGTTAATACAGTGGCTCAGCCTTTCAGACCTGTTTCCTTCTCCATTTACCGTTACACACCAAAATAGCGACGCGCCATATCGCGAAACTAACATATTTTACCTGTATAACACCTCTTACGTTTAACGCGGGTTCGATCCCGGCCGCGGCGGTCGAATTTCTATGGAGGCGAAATTATAGAGGTCCGTGTGCTGTGCGATGTCAGTGCACGCTAAAGAACCCCAGGTGGTCGAGATTTCCGGGGCCCTTCACTACGGCATCCCTCATAGACTGAGTCGCTTTGAGACGTTAAACCCCCATAAACCATAACAAATCTCTTACATTTACGGTGTATATTTACGTAATTACCTCCTGTAATTAGACGCATGTTATTATTGTGTACGAATTACGTAATAGAGTATTACTCGACATCAGGCGAGCAGCCTCCAACCGTCGTTAACTCCAGCCCGGCGCCAAATTAAAACGCGATGAAGCTTAACTAAAATCAAAACGAAGCGAATTAAAAATAACCGAACACAAAGAAAAGGCAATCCCATATATTACAGATGCTTAGCCACTGAAATGCATATTCAATAACTCGAACCATTCCCTGAACTCCACACTCCAGAAATAATTTACTCGCTTACAATGCGAGCCACTCCTTTAGCAATCATCAATTAAACGCACGCGAATTATTTCATATAACTATATCTAGGACAGCCCAAAAACGAAAAATAGGTATTGTGCATTTAGTTCACAAAGTTATACAGTAGGCCACTACGGACGCCGCAGCTTTCGCTAAGTCTGGGTCCACTGGAAAAAATTACAGCGTCACGCCCCGGTCATAATTCGGCTGTAACAGTCGGAAATCGTACATCGCACTCTATTCTCAGTAGTAAAATATAGCTGCAGTAGAAAGCCGTAGTAGAACGCCATAGAAGTCACTGTGGGCGGTACAACAACGGAGAAGAGAAGCGTTCCTGTTGTATCCTGCTCATTCTCCCCTGTATTGAACGTGATGTGATTCTAGAATGACCTGAGCGCACGGGCACTGCTTCTGTTTTGCTCATTACAGATTCTTGGCGGTGTATCAGTTTCATGCGCTTCGATGAAACGTATGTAGAGCTTTATCTCATATGCGAAGCTCCGCTGGCCTGCTTTCGCGGCTGTTGCGGCAGGGCTACGGGTGTTTCTCGGGTCTGTGATTAGTGCAGTGTTCTGATCTGAAGCGTACTCTGCAATAATTACTTGAGCTCTTCGTTTAGAGTCCCCCTTCATTTGAAATGAGAGCACAGTCGCGCTTTTAGAGGCTGGTTAAGCCGTCGGTTTTGGTTTGGCTCGAACTCGTGTTATGCGAGGCAGCTGACTTTGTTTGCCAGACCCGACCATCTAGTAGGTTTGCTTGACTTAATTCACCCGTGTATTCGCTGTGCTAAGATATCTGCCACGTGGAAAGAAAGCAAAAGGTAAAACTGTACTATAGGATACAATCCCATACGTGTATCAACATATTTCGTTTTTTTTTTCTAGGTAAACATTGTCGGGCTTTAGTAATTTCTCAAAAAATGGTTAAACCAGTCGGAATTCGCGACGGCAGCGCGCAACTCGTAATTTAGGAATAATGCGATATATGAAGTTCGATTTACCTCGCTTGGCTATCACAGTGCACTTACTGATGTACGATCAGTAAGAAATCAGCGCAGGTTTCATGCCATTGCTTATGCGTTGACAGAAAAACATAAAAAAAGGCGCACAGACAGGGGAACGGCGGATAAGTACTCAAGAAGGAGGCTATGCCACTTTCTTGCGGAATGACGAAATACGGATTGCTGTGGGTATTATAACGGCTCTACCCGCGAGGGGGACGCTGGATGGCTTCACGGCGTTCGAAGACGGCGACAGGTGCTATGAATAGCTCGACTGACCTTTGAGCCTCCTCCATAGCTCACGTGATTCCTTGATGTGACGTCACGACAACACCCGCTATATATATATATATATATATATATATATATATATATATACCCTTCGGTTTGTAGTGTCTCGCTAATCAGCTCCAATGCCATCCATGAACGTGCCGTCCTACAGTCGCGCTCGTTACTGTCCCAGAGAAGGTGGAGGGCTCGAAGCGAGTCCTCACTGCAACGTAAAATTTCCGTAATTTTTCGCACCCGATTAACGTAATAAGCTCCAGTACATTTTTTTTCCGCCGGAGTAAAACAAGACATTTTATGGAACAAAAAAGTTCGTAACGGAAATCAACCGCTCTCTCCACGAAAATAAGCGCTAAAAACGTAGTTGTGTTGCCGATGTTACCAAGACGGAAGTGACAAAGCGACTAAAACGAAAAACTGTATAAATCTAGTTCTTCAAAGTCATCAATATATATTTAGTTGACAACTCTGTAAACCTGCGACAATGTTGTCTTTAAAGAAAGCCTCAAGAAATAATAATTACAAGGCCTAGTCGGTAACAAGAGACAACTGAAAGGAAGTCCATATAATCGGCTCATGCTTAGTGTTGCAGCTTGCTACGCACTTGTTTGATTTGTGTGACAGAAGCGCGTAACGTCAACGTCTGTTATATTTAAGAGTGATATGGCGCTGCCTCGCTTTATACGGACAGTTCTGACATGCTGTATTCAGTCATATACACGTTAAAGCCGAGGCCGCAGTCAACTGGACAGCACATGACACAAGCTTTTACATTTAGTTTTCTCCTGATAAGCGCCAGGAATAAGCTTTCCCCAGTGCGCTACTGCGCAGTTGTGGAACTCATGTGGTTGCTGTCGGGCTGAAAAATGCTGAATGTACAGGTATCTAAAACTGCTAATTTTAGCGCCGAAACACAAGTTGCCGGGAATGACACCCGTTCTCCCAATTGTCGTCAGGTTAAAGCCAGTCATTGCTTCATCGCGTTCAAAACCTCAAGCTCCAACGAGCTTTAGAAACCGAAATGGAGTCTTATAGTCGTATAGTAGTCTTACAGTAATTGGCCTTTGTGAAGATTTTCGCTCTCTACATCGAGATTCGAAGTCTACTTTGGAAATTGATATCCGCAATAAGGTTACTTAAAGAACATTTTTGTTTTTTATTTAATTTCCGGTCCATGTTCTTCGTAGGCTCTTTCCCTCCTGGACCTCCTCCTCTCAAGAGAGTAGAATGTCGGCTGTAATATCAGGTTTCGAATAAAATATCCTCTTCGCCCCGTGGTGGCTCAGTGGTTATGGTGCCTCGGTTGCTGAACCGAAAGACGCGGGTTCGATCCGGGTCGCAGCGTTCTCATTTCGATGGAGGCAAAATACTAGAGGCCCGCGTACTGCACGATATGAGTGCTCGTTAAAGGTCCCCGGGTTGTCGTAATCCGCCTTTTTTCACACGTCTGCTCTGCGCATGCGCGATCCTCCTCCTCCAGCTCCACTGGTTGAAAACAGACCGTCAACTCCTACTGCGCATGTGCACTTCACGTTTAGCTACAGGCGCATACGACAGATGGCAGCGCCTGTGTCTCCCACGCGCATTTGTTTTCAACCAGTAGCAGACGAGTTTTCGCCACTCCCCAGAGGGCGCCACAGCTTGTAAAAAAGGCGCATTATCCGGACTCCTCCGCTACGGGGCCTTTGATAGCTTGTGTCGTTTTGGGACGACAAACCCCATAAACCAAACCAAACCAAACCAAACCAAACCAAACCAAATTTTCCCTTCCTCTCTCTCTTCACAAACAAATCTTAGTAAGCACGGCCAATGTTAGCGCCTATAGGCTTCTGCTTTCACTTTAAGCCGCGCTTAGAGCCTCTTGAAAGGTTGCTCGTATTTCTGGGGTAATTATTTTGCTAAGAAGAAGCTGCAAATGTCGCAAGCTCGGAACAACGCAGGCATGAGACGGTAATGTGACATTTAACCTTATGCAACAAAAGCGATTGATTAATTGATAATGAGTCGGCAGACACAAAGCGTGACAACGGTCACACACACGCTGTCAGGATAATGAAAGCAACGTTAGTTGCGTGCGAAAACGAAGCGATGGCATGTGTACATAAAGAGGAATCGGTTCAAACGTAAACTATGACGCAGATGTCGTTAGTTGCGGGTGTCAATGGTGTGCAACTGTACGGAGTAGGATTAAACTGACGAGATGGCACACTGCAGTCATGGTACATATGCACGACAAACGTCAGAGACAGGGACGGCCTTAATGTAGCAAAACAAAATTAACGATGTTCGGAGTGGTTAGGTTGGAAGTGCGAGTGTGTTGATGGATAAACTTGCACGGTTATAAAATACTTTGGTAAATCAACTGGCGTTTCTGTAGCACACACGCTTTCAAACCGCACAGCAGCCACAAAAGCGAAAAGCCTCTTTGCGTGCTCCTTATCCAGACGGAGGCGAAAGATTGCTCACTTGGTTGCAGTCAGCGCAAAGCTCTCCAGCACACAAGCTTGCATTGGGATTTGCCTGCAACAACGTGATCGGCACATACGGTCACCACACCTCCTTGTTCTAATCACGCCTGCACCGACACACCCAGAATCTAGACGTTCCTATGCATCCTCCAAGACTCCTACCCAGCTTTTATTTTACCTTTTCCGCACCGTTCTCCTTCTCCCTTTAACTCCCAAATTCTCTTCCTTATGCAGAGTAGCATGCTAGCGATTTTTAGACGCCGGTTAAATTCTCTGATTCTTCATTAAAGGGCTTCTCTCTCTCTTTCCCTCTCTCTCTTTCTCTCTCTGGCCAACTTGCAAGTGACCATCAGAATAGAACGCTGGTCAAACAAACAAAACAAACTAAGTGTTGTGCAGAAGCACTAATTCCGCTTAACCACATGTGTGGCTTGGTTACAAGTACGGGAAAAGAGGCAAAGAAAAGAAAAAAAAGTGCACTCGAAAGGAGGCGAAAAACAAACATATATAGAGAGTTCAAACAAGCACTAAAAATGCAAAGTTTAAATTCCGACACGTGAGTGGGCAACAAAACGATATCTGGTCACTCTTAACACACGCATAACGCATTCAGACTTCGGTTCTCCAAGGAGTGGGAATTCAGCTGCCATTGTTCCCTTACTACGTAATTATTTTCACACTCTTTGAAAGCCAAATTCTCGCTCACCATGCTTATCCGAGGCACTGCGAAGCGTTCTCTCTCTCTCTTTCCTTCTCTCTCTTCCTCTACATGCCCTGAAAACTGGTCCTTAGAGCCGAGGAGAACAGAGAACTGCGCAACGCCGACACACTGTAGGGCAATTCCTGCTGCTCTCAGTGAAGCGACTAGTTAGTTCGTCCGGCTCGCCCACGCGTGTACGGCACGGCCGGAGGAAAAGAAGCGGAAGGGGAAGCGAGGGTGGAAAGGGGGCGAAGAGGGGGCGAAGAGGGGGGCTCGAAGGGGGGCAAGCGATCGTGTCGCTGCAGGCGCGCGCCCGCGCTGACTCGTCAGTTGCTCGTCGTTGTGTATCGCCGGCACGCCGACAGCACGTACCGTTCCAAGCGAAGGAACGCGCGGAAAAACACGCCTGTCACGTGCACACGTACACATGGCTTTCTTTTTCATTTTTTGGGAAGTGGCACATGGACGGTTCCGCATAGCTTCAACTAAACAGCTGCACATTAAGTATAGAGCATAGGGGTGGACATTAACCGAAGTTGCTGGTTACAATATGGTCATATGGTCGCAAAGGAGTGCCACTGTCGCACAGATCGACACGAACTGGCCGTAACAAACTTCTGACGACCAGAAATGCGCTGTTGATATAGGTCTTTTTGTTGCTGCTTGTCGCCGACGGCGCCAGATATTCAAGAGTGATGGTAGACTAAAAGAAAGGGAAAACAAGAAACTCCGCAAAAGTGTGATGTCCTCGAACACAAAACAGCTGGATGCAGAAGCCAAACGATGGCCAGTTCTCGACGCTGGCGTCCATATATTGTGTTCTGCATACTTCTACTCTGTCTCCATCTTTCTCAATATTGCTGTCGCCTGTTCTCATCACTGGCGGATTACGTTCAAGAACGGGTGCAGTTATATACTTGCAAGGAAGCTTGCGGAATGCTGCAAGATGCGAATCTACAATCACGATTTGAGCACATGAATCAACACGGGTGTGCATGGAGTTGCCCATTTCCCCACCCTCGATCCCTATCGATCAAAGAAAAAAAAAAAGAAAAAAAACTTGCATGAAACATAGATTAACACCGGTGCTCAACACAGAAAGAATGAAAAAAAAAATTAACACTGACATTGCTGCCCATATAACGGTGCCGAAACGCTTACTTTAAAAAAAAATAGTAAATTGGTTTTCCAGGAAAGGAAATGGCGCGGTACCTGTCTCACATATCTCGGTGGATATTTATTTATTTATTTATTTGAACATACTGTTAGTCCCTTCTTGGGACTGTTGCAGGAGTGGATTTATAAATAACAAAGATGCAAGTTAACAACACAATAATACAAAAGCCAGTAATCAGGTTTAAAAGACAAGAAATCAGCATTCATATGCGGAATCACATCGAATGAAAAACAGAAGACGGAAGAAAGCCAACTCTGACCTTCAAAACATGTGTTCAAACACGTCTCAAAGTATTCCTTAATACAATCATACACTTGGTACATGATCGAGTGAGCAAAAAAAAAAAAAGCTACAACATAAGACCAATACAGACTATGGATGGACATCAAATCTGGCTTGATGACAAAACTGATGAGGCTGCAAGCTCCATGAATTTACTAAGGAATGCTGCGCAGTTATAGATTTATCTAGGGCGTTCAATTCCCTTACTGCTCGGGAACCGCGCCGTAAGGGAAGGGGGGCCAGTAATATAATTTTGGCAATATTATTTCGAATTCGTCCTTACCTTCAGCTTCTTATTCATATTATAAAATATCCGTCGCGTCTCTACGAAGGCTCTCTTGCGGTGCGATGCTATCCTCGGCAGATTCTTAGAGCGTAAGCACGTGTCCGATGGATACCAACCCCGAGCAAAATCGTCCACTGTCTGTTCGCCTAGCTTGAGCGCTCCACCCCGCGGCACTGCCCGCGCATCGCATTGTCTTCTACGTAGCACTAATCTGTGCTTTCACACTGATTCGAATGCAGCAAACATTCTCTGTAGCTTTTTACCATGAAGCCCCAATTCAATCTCCTCAGACCTCCCGTAAGCATCGAAGAATACTACCGCAAGTACTTAGTGACAACAAGTAAGATATGTCCACTCTAATTGCAAGTCGACTCCTGTGCCGTGCTGAGTAGTTTATCAGACGGAAGCAGCGCCTCAAAGCAGGAAACGGCGGAGGGGAAAGTGTAGACGCGCTCAGAACGAAACGCCCGCTTCATGGAACACGCATTCTTGCGTGCGCGCACAATGACGGTAAACAAACGTGGGCAGCTTCGTCGTTCCGACTCGGCAAACATTGAGTGAGACCTAAAACGTTGCTCGCGTGAACCCTTCGCTTTTTTTTGTTTTCCCATTTTTTTCTTTCGTCAGACGATTTGCTGAGGCTGCCAGTTTGAAGGACCGAACACGATTTCAACCGGCCGAGTTCTGTTTCACGGTGATGCTATCTCAACGTTGCTAAGGCTGCAAAGCGCAACTACGGCACGTCCCCGAATTGTTTACCTCGTGTGATTCGAACGCGTCCGCAGCCAGATGTGAGACTTTGTAATTACTTCTTTCCTCGTCACTGAATAGCAGACAAGGGAATAGCAAGAGGTTTTCGTTATGACACACGTGACGAAAGCCGAGAGTCCCCGAAACTAAGGTGCATAGAGGGATGTCTTTTTTTATAGTTTTCACCTATGCGAGATTAATGGAATCAGAAGAAAAACCACCACATGCTGCCGCTGGAATCCGAACCCACGACCTCCGAATTTCGCGTCCGGTGCTCTACAAACTCAGCTACGGCGATGGCTATCTAATATTCTGCCTTTTTTTTAGGGGGGGGGGGGGGGGGGGGGGTATCTATATGTAGTTTAACCGCACCTGTATTAAGTCGAAAGTCTTTAATGGCTCATACTGTCGTCCGTTAGCAGAGGGTGTCACACCTTTGGCAGCGTGTTCGTGTTAACTCGGGAAATAAACAAGAAAGGAGAGAACGAATGGTTGCTTCAGATAGAGGAAGAAAACATGAACCTAGAAGCCAAGTTTGATGACTGTAGATTAGTTAGTTAAGTAATTATAGGCAAATATGTCGAAACTGCGTCGAAATAGCATGGACGTCGGTATAGCCACGGGAACGGTGTGACGTCACATCCACCGAAAGTCGTCACGGCATAGTGAATATTGTCACAGAATGGTCGGAAAAACTTCGGATTTGTGTCAAATTAGATGGAAAAATGTGTAATAAAGCGTAATTAACACTTAACATCTCCGAAAGATGATGCATACTTTGAGTATCGATATATCCACGGGAACGGTGTGACGTCACATCCACCAGAAGTCGTCACGACACAGTGAAGATTGTCACAGAATGGTCGGAAATATTTCGGATTTGTGTCAAATTAGATGAAAAAATGTGTAATTAAGCGTAATTAATACTTAAGGTCTTCTAAAGATGTATACTTTGGGTATCGAAATAGCCACTGGAACGGTGTGACGTCACATCCACAGGAAGTCGTCACGGTATAGTGTCCTCGGCTTTCGCCGCTAAACATTTTAGTTTCCAAAGTGTCCTCGCAATTTTTACCGCGATTGCCACGTAGGAACGCGGCGCTGAATGTTATTCAAGCCCGTCAAAAACGCTAGTGTGAATTGAAACGTGCTCTACGCGACAGCGTCGTTAACGTCGTTCTCATTATTTGATTCCAATTTGGAGTACAACCTCAATTAGCTATTTGCTGTGAATCTCTTACGTGGCCTCCTTTGGTGAGAATTAGCCTATTGTGCGGCTGGGGACAGAAATTTCTAGGACGCATGCCTAGCAAGCGAAGCTAACACCTCGCTTGTTTGCCGGTGGCTTTAGACGATGTGGGGGTGAAACTGGAGTTCACGTGCTTAAACGAGTGACAGTAAAATGAAACCATCGCCGATAGAGGTGTGGTACCTTTGCACCCAGATCGCTTTCTGAGCGGAATACGGACCGCGCGTCGGCTATTAAAGCCTTCTGACGCGTTACATGGCGAAAATTAATCAATGTCTGATGCATATGAAAGAAAAACTTAGGCCTACTTCTGCGCTGTCACCACAAAGCAGCAAATATTTCAAGTCCCGTTACACAGCACGATAGAAGAGTTTCAACATGGAAGAGTGGTCCATAGTATTCTGTTCGCTGCTGTACGAGCATCAATTTTTATCACGTTTATTTACAGCCAAAGGTCAAGGAAAGATTACCATGCGGTTGCGAAATTTCTTTGCGACATCGCCACTGTACCGGCATTGAATAAAACACACTGAAAAAAAAAAACGCGAGAAAAACAGCATTCCAAAGGGCATTAAACTTTTCTCTTGCGAAGCCAAAGAGAAAGAAAATTTTCTCTGGTTGTTTACTTAGGTAAACAACGACACCAACAACTTTCCTCCGCGACCACAGCGCCCATTTTCAACCGCGGCGTCAGTTGCAGCGGACGTGTCGGAAACAGTAGCGGACAAAGGGCGAGTTTCGGAACGAAAGAGAAAACAGGACCCAAAGTTTCGGCCAATTAGGCTCGAAACGGCCACCTTGTAGCGTTAAAGCTTGTTTTCCTATCCGTACTTGCTGTTCTGACTGAGCATTTCAGTATTTGCTGTTCGTGCACAGACATGGCGACTCTTGGCAGGTGGTCTAGGCAGCGCACAAAACAAGCTCCGCCGGGTGTTTTGGACTTTGCTTTTCTGTGGGGTCCGATCGATCACAACAAAAACTTCGGTTCCAGCCCTCGACTGGTACGATAGAACGACACAAGCGAAAGCCTAAGTAGGGCGTAGTCGGAGGTGATTCCGCTCAAGAAAGAAGTGGGGTTGTTTCTTTCTGCTCTTTCAACTTCAAGGTAGGGCCTCGTTTTTGCATTTTCAATTTGGAGCTCACTCATTGGTACCAAATGTAAATAATTCAGTTTACGAGAACTGCACCCCGCAGTCCTCCTCACGTTTTGAACACTTAACAAAATGACCTACTTGCCTCGTTCGTGTATCGATGTAGAGAAGAACGCCTAGGAAATAGAAAACTACTGAATACACGTTGCTGTCAAATACCACAGCCAAGTAGAAATCATGAGGTGCATTTGCATTTACTACCGGTGCCAAAGAGTTAAATGATGCCTACTTTTGCCTGCTATGAATGCGTTTGACTAATCCTCACACATATTTTGTTAAAAAAAAAAAAAAAACCTCAGTAGAAACAGAATAACAAAGAAGTTTTTTTGTAAATAAATTCTAGTTACTTGAGTTTAGTTTGGTTTATTGGGGTTTAACGTCCCAAAACGACTCAGGCTATGAGGGACGCCGTAGTGAAGGGCTCCGGAAATTTCGACCACCCGGGGTTCTTTAACGTGCACTGACTTCGCACAGCAGACGGTCCTCCAGAATTTCACCTCCATCAAAATACAGCCGCCGCGGCAGGTATCGAACCCGCGTCTTTCGGGCCAGCAGTCGAGTGCCGTAACCACTGAGCCATCGCGGCGGGGTTCTTGTTATTTGAATATTTACTGCAGTTACATTTGCGTTTACAGATTCAACAGTCAAATATACGCCATGTTATTTTCCCTATTACGGCAGAGGCGTCGTCGACCGCTCGAAGCCGTGGGATTCTACACTGCATAGTATTATGTTAGGCGAAAGGATAAAAGAAACTAAGAGGATGGAGGGAGGGGTGGCTTCAGGAAGGTTATACTCTTCGCACAAAACCAAACAAAACCAAACAAACGCCGCGTTTTACTCTAGTTAGCTTAAACCTAAAAATATCATCTGAAGATTTCTTCACGCAACGCGCATCTTTTAACGCTGGCCACCTAGACACGCTTAATTCACACTGAAACACCACGCTTACACGATGCACAAGGAGCGAGAAGCACGAGGAGGACGACAGGAGGAACGATCGCGATCTTTACTGCACGGTAGTAGCTCGTTCGTAATGTGCAAGTGCCCCACGAGTGTGGTACTCAGCAGAAGCTTGGTTAACTAGGATAATCTTTTTTCCCTTTTAACCGCCTTCGAGTGCCTCCTTCTATTTTAGTTCTCGTCTTCTGAGCGGTGGGGGGCGCTGCTAGCCAGCAATAACCTGGATGACCAACGGGCCCTCTTACAACATGTCCGCAGGGAAGCCGAAGCCAGTGGAGCCCTGGAATGAGGGTCCCACACATAAGCTCGCACAACAAATGAAGGTAGGGAGAAAGCAGGAGCCAAAAAACCCGGCGCACATGCCTCGGGATTACATTTTGCGTGCGTAATTAGACCGACTTCTCGGTTTGAAGAAGGAAGGAGAAACTTTTTTCAACCACTTTTGGGCCTCCCTTAATTTCAAAATCAACTCCTGGCACACGCGAACAAGCTTCAGTAATTATGTGAATTAAGACTTGGGGCATTTAACCTCTATAGCTCCAGCATAATAACGATAATATGGACACAGAAATATTGTAAATACACCGACACCGACACCCACAACCCTAACCTAACAGACACATAATCACGCTATAAGCTACACAAGTGCAATGATAAACAAAATAAAGATACAGAAGACATCCAGCTGCGGGTGCGCAGGGAGATTATCAATGCCGGTACGCCGCACTGCGCCAGAAACCGGGAAATTTATGCTTATGGTGTTTAACGTCCCAAAACAACTCAGGCTATGAGGGACGCCGTAGTGAATGGCTCCGGAAATTTCGACCACCTGGGGGTCTTTAAGGGGCACTGACATCGCACAGTTACATGGACCTCTAGAATTTCACCCCCATCGAAAT
This sequence comes from Amblyomma mixtum, assembly GCF_055824585.1. Lineage (NCBI taxonomy): Eukaryota > Metazoa > Arthropoda > Arachnida > Ixodida > Ixodidae > Amblyomma > Amblyomma mixtum. Next base: position 252,660,718 of record NC_143013.1, read on the forward strand.
TCCACCACCGCGGCCGGTATTGGACCCGTGTCTTTCGGGTCAGCAGCCGAGCACCATGACCACTGAGCCACCGCGGCGGCCACCGGGAAATTTATCCGCACGACGTTAGCTAAACTAGGAAGTAAACGTAAGCAACACTTTAGTGCAATTTAGGTGAAATGCCTTCATAGCTGAACTGTTCTGCGCTATGCGAAGTTTATTTTGCGAGGAAATAATTAACGTTCACCCTGCTAAGGGTCCATGGTGCCCATGACCTGATCCAAGAAATGCATGCAACGTTTCTTTCAGCCTGGTCCGAGACAAAATGTGTCACTTTATTTCAGCATTACTAATGAGAAAAGCGCGTTCATAGTGACGCTGCGAAGTGCATTAAAAAAAAGTCCTTTAAAAGTTTTAGAGACACCTGCGCACAGCTCAATCTGTATCAGCAGTGACGTCTAAAATAAAATCGACTTCCACAAAAAATTTCCGCGAGCCGACATAAACATAAATATAAATAAAATGTACCTTACATTTTCAACATAAGAAAACAAATAAGCGGTGTTTCTTGTCATCATATTTCATTTTCTGATTCGGAATTTGCACCTGCGACTACACTCCGATTTCTTATTCTCACTTCCGGAGATGTCGCCATCGCTGCACCCAGAACGTCAATCTCATCAGAGCTATTTCTGTAGCCCACAAAAGAAGCAGAATGAACAAAATAGAGAAAAAAACATACTTGAAAAACTGCTTTCTACTCTTGCAGCAAGAAAGTGAGGATAGCGTTTCTTGAGCCATGCCAAATTGAATTCGACGTTCTGAGGGCAATACTTCCTTTTATTGATTATCGATGTCCATGGAAACAATTGTAGCATCTCTGCGGCTTTTCATTGATTATCTAGGTGAAAAGAAACGATTCCATCGTCGTGGTCGTGGCATTGTTCTTTTCAGATCTATACACCAATTTGGCAATGAAAATGTCTGCGACGCTTTGTGACACTTTTCGCGAATCCACAGCTGATCAAGGTTGATGTTGTTACTCGTCATTGCTTTTTCGCCCGCAGCTGTCGTTCGCCGCTTTCCTAGGCCAGGTTTTGAATAAAATAATTTCGTTTCCTAGCGCAAAACTTGAGGCGACGTCGCAGGCATGATCTAAAGCGGAAGTGACGTTGAGATAATTAATCATTGGTTGACACCTATTGTCACAAGTTCACACTGTTCCCATTGCCTTCATTCATTTTCCATGAGTAAGAAAAACTACCAAAATGATAGTTTATGGAAGAAAGAACCATAATAAAATATCATTCGAGCAGTGAAAATACTGTTTGTTATAGATTAAAGCATCCTCTTTTTTGCATTTCTCTAAAAAAAAAAAAAACGGTGCCTCTTCAGGGCATTTTACTTTCTTATTAGCTGTTGGTTTACCTAATCCGCGAATTATAGAAGATTTAAAGGTCGCAGCCCAACGGGCTGAATATACGAACGCCATCGCATGAAGATCTTAATTGCCGATCGATCACGATGCATCAAAAAAAAAGAAGAAAAAAGCCCCAAGCGTTACCATTATGTTCGATCTATCAGCCCGGTCTGACTGAACGAGCAGAACGAGACGCCGTTTATACGTAGTCGTAGTAGTAAGAAAACAGGAGCAGCCTGACATAGAAGAAAAAAATAAAACAGATATGCGATAAAAAGCGAAAAGGATTCGATTGCATATTAAGAAAAGCAGGAATGATTTACAGCTGCCCCGTGTCATATGCGAGGAAATGATATCGAAAAATTTTTTATACTTGAGATACCGCGGCTTTAATGCTAAATTCATGGAATTCTGTACGACTTAAATTGCCATTATCGCCGATAGCAGACAGGGCACCCTCTCGTATGGACCTCATCCCAGAATCTGTTATTATTACTGAAATTATGACTAAAAATCACTAAAGTGAAATGCAAACGTGTGAAGCTATGTAAGGAATTTGCACGTTAAGATGCTTAGGAAACGCCTGTTTAGAGTCTATGAACAAAACTAAAAAGAAAGAAATTAAGAGAATAACAACACGTAGGCGCTCAAACTGGTAAGGACAGAACACCAAGGCACGAAAGGCTAGCGCCCAGCAAAGGCGTTATCAGGTATAGACCGCTACACACGCTTTGAAGGCAAAGGTGGCGAAGTTGAGACTGAATCCTTCAAGCTGCCGTCCTAGATGTGGTCACACTTCACCTTGGCGGACGGAAAATTTAAGGGAGAGTCACGCGACGTTCTTAAATCGCTGTCACAAATAACGAAGAGGAGATTGTTCTGTACGTATCAGGCTCGCTGCGCTCACACAAACGAACAAACATATAAAAGAGACAGGCAACGTTCTGCGCCAAGTATCATCATGTAATTAATGGCACAATTTTTTTTTATCGGGTTGGTTGGTTTATGGGGTTCAACGTCCCAAAGCGACTCAGGCTATGAGAGACGCCGTATTGAAGGGATCCGGAAATTTCGACCACCTGGGTTTCTTTAGCGTGCACTGACATCGCACAGTACACGGGCCTTTAGAATTTCGCCTCAATCGAAATTCGACCGCCGCGGCCAGGATTAAACCCGCGTCTTTCGGGTCAGCAGCCGAGCACCATAACCACTGAGCCACTGCGGCGGCAGTTTCTTTTATTGTCTTCAACAGGCTACAAGAAGAATATATAATTAAAAACAGAAGGAATAATTAAATAATAGAACATGTATTTAAAGTTTGACATGTTCTGTCGTTAATTTCTGTTTTTGTCTTACTTATATACGCATCACGTAAGCTTTAATACGCAAAGGAAACCCTCCTACTAATTAACAGTTGATATTTCTTCCAAAGCGCTACCCGTCTCGTTTCTGTGTCCTATTCCTTTTGTTTGTTCATGTTTACCCGTACAGCGAGCCTCACACCTCAGAATATACAACTAACTACCCACTTTTGCAGCTATGCTAGAAGACGAGAAACTCGGCCCCCCACGTGGTTTTGTCACGTGGCTACGTGAGAGCGCGTTTGACATACAGTTCTGCATATATTCGACCGTTGTCTTGGAAGTGTCGCTTTGGCGCGAGATATTAACTACCTATTTCGTAAGGCTGCGTGTGCTGTTGAAATATCATCCATGGAACAAATTCTAGTGGTCGCGCGCTGCGGAAACTTGGGTGGGCTGCGGACGGAAAGGAAAGTAAACTGCAAACGAAGCGGCTTGAACATAAGTTCGCTTGCGAACTTCATAGCTGCCTAAGGACACGATCCTTCCCCAATTTCCCTGCTTCAGACAGAGGTCTCTAATGTTCCTATTACGTATATGCGTACAGTAGCTACGGCGAATAGAGAAAGTCCTTAACGAGCCTTGTCTATCACTGCACGAGTTGTTTAGTTGATAGTCTTGCTACGGGGCAGCTGCTTTAGACAGAATTCTTGACCATGACGTGCGACGTTTATGGGAAGCTGTGACAGCAGCAAAGCTTCCCGCGGAGAGACAAATAGCTGCCGGACCACGCGCCCCTCCGGAACGCATTAGCTCAAGCAAAACATGCTATGTTATTGAAGAAAATAACAGCGTTACATTGTTAAACAATCTTGCTAAGGTTGCTAGACTAGGTTAGGCTGCGTGCCAGATAACTTTAGAGGCTTTAAGCATTGAGTTTTTTTCGGGAGTTGTTTTTTTTTTTGTATTGTAAGAAAGAGAGTTGGGGTTTGATGCCCCAGCAGCTAGCGCCGACGAAGGAGAGAAAGAAGAAGGAAGGCGAAGCTGTCGAAGTTCGGGTTTGCGCTATTCACGATTATATAATTTCATCTGGTAGATTCCTCTGCTAGAATGTTAATTCACAACTTTTCTTTCTCCGTATTTTTTGTTTTGTACAAATTCTAGCTCTGCGTCCCAAAATTTTAAATTTACTCCATTCCCTGTACATGAGTGCCTTTGTATCCGCTATGCACCCTGGCCAATCCCCCGCCGTGGGTATGTGCCATTCAGCCTGAGGACATCATCATCATCATCATCTTCCGAACGCTGGCCTGCTGAGCAGCACCGTTGGAACAAGGACTGTGGCCGTCCATACTAATTGTGCGAGTCGCCTCATTACAGTATGTTTTCTTTTTCTACTGCAATTCAAATGACGTGGCTTTGCTTTAATCTATACTTTGTTTTCTATTTCATTCTTCCTTGCAGTGTACTGTTGCAGTCCTACAATTTTATTCCGGACGTGTGGCCAATAAACTAGTTGTAAGTTCAGAGACCAGTTAACAGAGTCAGGAAGAGAAAAAATGAACTAAGAAGCAAACGCGAGGTAATGATATCCTACTTGAGATCAAGAAGAACTAAGCATGCGCTGGGCATGCAATGGTTAGGGAAGATAGTCGATGGTCACTTAGAGTAACAAAGTGGATTTGAAAGGCAAAATTTGCCCGTGTACTGTGAGACGTCGGCGCTTGTAAACAATCCCAGGTGGCCGAAATTGATCCGGAGCCATCTACTATGCCGCCTTTAATACCCCGTGTGCCGCTTTTGGACGTTAAACCCGACGCACCATACTAAACATTTACAATGCTGATCCCTTCAATGTCTCCGCTCTCAGCACCCACATCAATGTCGTCGCACAGCGGTAAAAGAGAACGCACGCCACTGCAGTTGACGGGCCCGTGACAACGCACGTCGCGAGCGACTTAGCGCGTCGCGACCGGACTCAGAGTCGATGCCGCGATCGCCCGCTGGTTCAATAGACCTTGGCCGCTCTGGAACAGTAGCAGCAGCAACAGCAGAAATAGTGGCGACGGCGCGCAAATCTGAACGCATGCGTTCCATGCGCAAACCTGCTCTCACTCAAGCCGCCATACGTCATGGCTTTTGGCCGACTCGGCTGTGGGCGCCGATGTTGACCGAGAGCATCGATTCGCATTGAACGTGCTGGGCCGGTGCTCTCCCATTGTGGGCCTATTTTAACAATACAGCCCTGGAGAGAAGGAGGGGAAGCGAAGCCGATTCGCCATGCACAGAAAATGCCCGCGCGTGGAAGATTGTCCCCCGGAACGGACGGTACTGCTTGCAAAGGCAAGAGAAGAATTGTGGTGCGGAAAGGGGGGGGGGGGGGGGGTCAATTTTGTTCGGGAAACTGCAAAGCGTGTAGTTTGGTGCGACTGTCATCCATCTTTCTGAGTCCGTATAGGCACGCCATACACTTTAAACAGAACGTCGTGTCGGACGACTGTGTTCGCGTAGCAGCGTGTTATGAGAGGCACGAACCGGGTTGAGGTCATATTTCGTTCATGTTTACGTAGTTCAGCGCGAGGACTATTAACCTCTATTGTAACTATCGCGTCTCTCTTATAATTACCACGCCCGCTTTGTGTTTGCCGCGTCTCTTTGCAGTTACTGTCCCTCACCGAACCGCTGTTTACTTTGCTATGTCGCAAAAAACCTGCCTGTATATTACTTACAGACAATTCTCTAACGGACTGCGATCACCACTTTGAAAGCGGGAGTCGGCAGGGAGGTTCTGGACTCGAAACACAAAACAACTTGAGCCACTGGGGCCAGAGTGCTGTCGGGGACTAACGATTGAATAAAATGATGGAAAAAAGGCTTCAACGACGACAGCTAAGTGCAGTTCAAAGCTGCTCGATGAGTTTACCGCTGATGCGATGGAAGAGCCAGCGATCAGAAAGGGCCAATGCTCATGAAAATCGTGTGCCCGGCGAGGAGCTGACGGTAAGATTTCTCCGGGCAGAGATTGGGCCGGGACCTTGATCAAGACAAATTGGTCGGCTGGGTGGCCGACCCGCACCTAAGGCCGGAAGGAAGGCAATAGGTGAAGGACTATGTCTCGCTGCGTCTAATCCTGAGTGCATACGAGGGAAAGAAGGAAAAAGAGGGCGCGATGAGAGGTTTCAACCAAACTCCCCATCTCCGCTAAAAAAAAAAAAAAAGATTGGGTCGTAAACAAACAAACAAAGCCTCTACTAGGTGCCCGTAAATTCTGCTTTTTCTTTTCGACTATGATAATGAAGATCGATTTCTTTGGCGAAAGGGCATTTGCGGCTAAAGAACGCCAAACACAATATTACTGGTCAACACAGGTCAATAGCTTTTTGATTTCGTCTGCAATTCAGTACAAGAAGGCAGCCAGCTGTAAGGCTTAAAAACACAACAGTACGTTCGGGAGAACTTGAATCACCGAAATTAAACAGCAGCGTTTGACCATTATTCTATGAAATAGATTTTTTGGTGGTATACAATTTGTAACGTGGGACACAACAAGAAGTATGAGCCTTTAATGATTTGTTTCGTTGAAACAGTCGTGCATGGACTCGGTTACGTTCAAATGGATTATTTTGAGCCTAACACGCAGCGCAGTTTTGATGATGATGATGGTCAATTTTAATAACAAGAGGGCAGATTTAAACAAAAAGCACCATGGTACAGGGTATTTTTCTTTCCACAAGGTGGGGTCAATCATCCATTTTCCAAGCGCTTCACCTCAGAGAAGTGGTGCCTGGGGCACCAGGCAAGATAAGGCTTGTACAGCCTACTACATTTTGCATTGTCCTACGTAACACATGACACAAAGAGTTTAACTCAGGACAGCGCAGCTGAAAGATATTATATAAAGCAGCTGCCAGTACTTCAAAATTTAAATGGTCATAAAATGGGACCTAGCGTTTTTTTTTTTGCACAACTGGACCGCGATAGAACACATTCAATTAAGACTAAGTCGACGCATGCTCTATTGTTTTTACCTCAGACTCGAGCAGAATATCCGATAGTGGGAACGAATGCCAACTAACGAGAGCCAAACCCATTACGTGACTAGATTACCCGCTAGAATTCGAACTAGATCGAACTAAGCGGTAGTCTACATTGAATTAGAATGTCAATTAACAGACCCCTGTCACAGTGTGTACAAATGGCAGAGAACGAACGTGCAAACACAAAGTAAATACTATGTAATAAACAGGACTGCAGAAATACCACGTTTACACGCATAAGGAAACAATAAGTTTAGAGTAGATATATAGCTGCAGAGCACTAGAATATGTGGACGCTCCCTCCCCCGATAATGAAAGTTCGCTTAGCACTTAATTCAGGAAAAAAAAAAGACGTTATAGGACCGTTATAGAAAAGAAAACAAACTACGTGAAGTAAAGAAGGATGCGTGGGAACGAAAGAGGAATGTCTCGGACAGCTAGTTGGTTTAGTTAAAAGGCACTTCCTAAGGTTTTTCGAAAATTCTGAGTTCATAGACATAACATATACTTTAGAATACCTTTCTCCATCGCAACAAATAATTTTAAGATGCCGAATGGAACCGTTATAAAACATCGAAAACAGCAAACAGTAAACCGAAACTCAGTTCGTTGCCAGGGACGGTGCCTCATGTGGGGCAGCAACGACGTGACAAGTATTACTAGAGAAACACTCTCATGCGCGTTGAATGACTGAAGCAGCCACCGAAAATGACGATTCCCTGCATAAAATGCCTCACACGACCTATTCAAGAATCAATTTTTTTTGGTCAAGCGGACAGCGGCTATTAATAAGTTGTGGTTAATGTGCATGCATGCCGAAAACGCAGTGTCGACCGTAGAAACAATCTAAACTGAAGTCAGAGAAACGACCAACTTTAAAATCTATTTGCGCCAAAACGAAATATCGCATGAGCGTAATACTACTTTCCAAGGTCGAAAAATCCCTAGAGCTGCCCTTTAACACGTTCAAGCTACATGCACTGCAAGTGACCATTACGGGAATTTGACAAAAATAGGGTCCTCTTTAAAAATATGGACGCGCACTTAATACACAGCACACCTTGACCAATAATCCAGAATTGTTTAGAGTTGGCTCGATTCAGTGTATATTGCTTCATCTTCTCCCGGGTCCGTGTTCAACTTGCCTTCATCGCGGTCGACTCGTTACGCAATAGGTTGATGTTTTCAAACCGCTACAGCTGAATTAACAGAAAAGTGTGAAAAAAAATTATGCCTTCGTTGCGTGCGCTGCCTGAGTCTATAAGCCTTGAAAACTTCTGCTGTCTATATATAGCACAAAAACCATTACAATCGTACATGTCACACCTTTAAGATTTATGCATCCAATGGAAATTCAGCGTTGCTCCCGGATCGCACGTCTACGTCATCATCATCGTTTGAAGAATTGCTTCAGATACGTCATTTAAATAAAAGATAAGAAACAGCTGTTGTCTAAGAAGTCGCATATATTTCACCGTTTTTTTTTAACCGCTCAAGATTTCCGTGACACGCGGAATTCTATATTGAAAGCAAGGACGACGGTGATTTACATCAATGCTGCACTGAACACGCTTGAGTTTGTTGCTTTGCACCGGCCAACCATTACACTCCGAGCGCCCAGTATCGCAGCCGTGATGATTTTCAAGCGCTGTCGTGCTCTTAATTAACACAAAGTTAGATTACTGCAATACGCGAGCCTATATTACTGGGGAATATTACGCTGAAAAGCGGGCATTCGTCCTGAAACCAGTTATACAAGAGATTTTGATTTGATTTGATTTGATTTATTTGTTTCCTTTCTGATGGTATGCGCTACTAAAAGTTTTTTTTTCTCCACATTTGCAAAAGAAGTTCAACCATGTTAAGCGCACTAACACGCTGGGTACTCCAGCGGAGGTGTCTTTAAAGGCGATTCAAGCGTGCGTTTATCGTAGTCTGTGTGAATGTTTACTCCTCTCACATCTAATGCGCCAAGGGAAAAATCGGTTCACCACACTCTGAACCACCCATGCACTCAGCCGACAGTCTTTCACTGCCCAATACCCTGCACAAACAGCACTGCTCATTCCCATCCACAGCCATTCAGCCATGCAGTCCACCATTCATGCACTGTCAAAGACCGAGGTGCACCAAGGGAAATACGCTGAGCATCGCTTTTAGCACACATACGCAATGGCAAACTTCCCTCGGAACGTTATTGTCGTTAGACAAAGAACAGCACTTTCCAAGCACAGTGGTAAGAACACTCTGCGCAGCATACGAGTGAAAAAGAAGAAAGCGGTTAGAAGCACGAAGCACCTGCGAAGGTTATAAACTGCAGAGAATAGCTTTCTGCGCAATAAGCGAGGGATGCATTCTGTGGCGGCACGCTTGTCTAGTGGCTAGCATTGTTTTAGGCGAAGAAACTCCAGGCCGTCTTCGGTTCCCACTATCATTAATAGTCCCCGGTTACTTTGGGAAGCCTCCGCATGCTCTAACCCGTAGGCCACGGTAGCAAACACGCCAGTGCGTATACGTAAGCATTGCGAAAGCAGGAGCTGCCACTGCAACCCGCAGTTATTGTGGGGCGGGAGTTGTGAAAGGAGAGGGGAAGACGTGTAGTGCGGGGGCCAAGAGAGAGAAAACGGAAAGAAGGCTTCCACTCTGGCGCAGCTGTGCTGTGGGGACGTAAGCTGCGACGAAGTGAGCGCGCAGAGTGCATTTCCAGCGCAGAAGCATTGTTCTGACGCTGTTCGCGAAGACGTATATCCCTACGCATCGCTGTGCCAGAGCAAGAAGAGTTTTCTAGAGTGTTAGCGGAGCCCGAGAAATAAATAAAAGGCGGGGGGCTTGGAAGGCGTGTTTTTTTCTTCCCTTTCCGAGTCGCATGCAGCTCAAGCAAGACAGGTGCGTGCCTCCTGCTGCGGGGAAGCTCTGCCTCGTGGCAGTAGTGTGTTGTCGCGGAGACGCAAGATACCTAGCGGCGTCCTACCACCAGCTCGCCGTGTGGTTCGCGCGTCGCGCGCGGCTGTTTTTGCGGCGCCCCTCGGGTTGGGGGGGTGCAAAGCACTGAAAGAGAGGACTGGCCTACCTGTGCAGCAGCAGCAAGCTCCTTATGTACCACACGAGTCTTTACTTTTTTGCCGACGGCTGCCCATCGCGACGGGGCGGCCGCGTACTGCGGCGGGCACTCTACGAGAAGCACTTTGCGGCGCGGCCTGCGAGCGGCGGCGGCGGGCAGAGGCGGAGGAGGTGGTGGTGGTGGTGCGGCGTGGTTGTGCATGGTGCGGGTGGGTGGTGGTGGCAGCGTCAACAAGCCCTCGGGCGTTTCGCACCTTCATGGCCGCCGGAATGGAGAGCGTCGAGGTGGGCTTGCGCAGGTGTTTGAAGTGGCGCAGCGCCCCATTGATGCGCATCGAGTCGGCCGCGATCTCGGCGATCTCGTTGTCCCGGTGCAGCTGGCGCAGCGACGTGGTGAGCGGCGCGCCCGGCGCCGCCGCCTGGTGCGACGACGGCGGCTGCTGCGACGACGACGCCGGCAGCCCCGCGTCTGTCGCGCAGCGCACGCTCTCGCGGGACACGGTGCGCGTGAGGAACGAGTGCTCCAGCCGCGCGCTCAGACCCAGCCGCGTGTGCGGGGTCCATAGGTGGGGGCGCTGCGACGGCGCCGGCTGCTCGCCGACGCCGCCGCCGCACGCCCGGCCCGCAGGGGGCGCCCCCGCCGCGGCGGTGGGGGCGCCCCACGCGGACGAGCGCCGAAACCCGGTGCCGCCGTCCTCGTTGTCGACGTCGTAGCCGCTGGGGCAGCACTCGTCCTCCTCGCGGACGCCCCCTCCTCCGCCGCCGGTGAACTGCACCACCTGGATCTGGGGCCCGATCTCGGGACAGGACCGGTAGTTTGGCGGCGCGGGAGGTTCGAGCGTCTTGAACTCGACCAAGGGCAGCGACCGCTCGGGCTCCGAGTGCATGCGGCCCAGGACCAGGACGGGCTTGCTCGAACCGGACGCCTGGAGCGGATAGGGCCAGTCGGGAGGCTCGGGCGGGGGCTGCGGGGGCGGCTGCGTCGGCGGAGGCGCCGCGTGGTGGTTGTTGTTGTTGTTGTTGGCCGCGGCAGCAGCAGCGTTGTTGTTGGAGCCCGGCAGGAAGTCGTCGTCCACGGCGGGCGTCACCATGACTAAGGACATGCTGGAAGTTGGGCTCCGGGCGCCACCACCCGGCGGCGCCGCGCTGCTCTGAGGCGTGGTTTCTGGCACCGCTGTCGCGGCCGCCGCACCGCTTCTTCTTGGCTGCTGCTGCTGCACCGGCCGCTTCTCACTCGGGGACGGCCTCCGTAGGGCCGACGCGAGGCCTAGCCCAGGTCTAGCTGCTGGCTCGGCACCTTCACCTGCTGGAACTGGATGGTCGTCTCCGCCTCGGCCAACCGGCGCCGCCGTACAACTGCTGGCATCTGCAAGCAGGGATGGCAAAAGAGAGACGAGGGCGGATGTAGTCCCTTCACCCACAGGGTCTGTTTCTGCCGTGTACATACAGCAGCTTACACCGGAGTCTCTCCGATCGTAGGTTCTCGGCATTTAGACATACCGCCTAGAACGAACGCTCAGCATACCACCCCGAAGTTTCTAGACGTGCTGCTTCTCTTCTGAGATTGATTTAAAGAGGAGTTAGGCTAGTTCAGTATTAACTGGAAGGACTAACCAGCAAAAGTACAATTGCCCAGAAACTGCGCTGAAAGTAGAGTCAAGTACACATAGAAAAACAATTTTCAAAAACAGATACGTACAAGTTACCACCTACCCCGCATTATAATTTCATAAACGTGACGAAAGTGTTGTAGCAAAAGCAAAGCGTGCAACATCAGAAGAGAAAACGTACAAATCGAAATGGAAGCAGTAATTTTTTAAAATCAGAACTATACATTACTCAGAACTATACATTAAATGTATAGCAAACAATAGAACAAACAATATAAACATAAAACAAAATGCAAATAATATAAAAATAAAGCAATCAATATAAATAAAGCGGTAAAGGACAATACCTCTTTCTTAGGCCAACTAGAAAACCTAAAAACTGACTCTACTACATATAATACGCGAAATTTGGACCGGTGGCAAATCGAAACATGTAGTGCTACGTATGGTTCGCAAATGTAAAAAAAAAATGGCTGCCAAAATTGTTAAATGCATTACACAAGAAAAACGTAGAACCTGAGAGCATCACTTTCAAGGAACTTCGTGATCACATAAGTAATTACAAAAGCTCGCAACACAATATAATGGCTAGTTCTCTTTTACTGTACTTCCATTTCATACGGTAAACTCCTCTAAGAATTTTATGTCAATCTTTCGAGTGAGACTTTTGTGTGGATTGTCCTCATTAACGTAATAACTTTTGTTTGTTCATTGTGAATGCGAACTTCTTTTTTTATATAGGGTGCAATTTAAATACATGTAATTTCTACTTCTGGATTGTAACGCGGTTTCTTAAACGTTGAATGTCGTCCTTTTATCCTTTTCTTCTGTGCTGAAATCGATGAGTGGGAATTTCTTTTTTTATATATTGCTGACCACAACGTCATGTTGCCAGTGCGGGAGCCTGTGGCCTTGTCCAACTGCTATCATGACAGTTTTTTTTTACAGGCCTCCGGCATCATGTATGCGTGACACAATTAAAGTTGTTGTTTTTGTTCTTCTTCTTCTTCGTATTATTAGTATTCCACATGTTTTGTTTAGCTGGCGGCGAATGTTTCATGCTGCGGGAAGACAGACGATATTTCAGTGTCGAAACACTGCAAGTTTTGCGCAGAACTTCGCAACATTTGATTACAAAAGTGCTGCACAGTATTTCGGGTAGCCGCTTAGGGGTTTCACCTTCATAAATTATAAGCGCTAATTAGATGCCCACAGTTGACAGAAATCGAAAATTACTATCTCTCCGGCCACCCCTCACCAAAGATAAAAATTTAACAAAGGAATACGAAATAAATGCAGTGGTTTGCAAATGTCTAACCAGCTGAGAAACAAGTCATTACGGCAGTGTGGAGGTTCCTGCTTAAGTCTAATTTCAGCGCGTGTGCATGCAGCATGCGACTGCAGTTAGGGCAGCATAACAATGCTGCATGAAGACCTTTGTTCAGTGATGTTTCCTCTGTTTACATGGGATGTCAGTGCACGTTAAAGAACCCCAGGTGGTCGAAATTTCCGGAGCCCTCCACTACGGCGTCTCTCATAGCCTCAGTCGCTTTGGGACGTTAAACCCCGTAAACCAACCAAACGAACCATCTATTTACATGGTCCCAAAAGCAATGCGCTCTAGCGGCACAAAAGACTTGTTTTCTCTCTGTTTACAAATCTCAAAATACTTCTTAGCTTCTCGGTCACCGTCTTAGCCCGTTTTTTCCCTGTATATGCGAGCTTTTATCTCAATAAGAGTGTACGGGGCACTGGCCTGCGAGTACCATGGAACCTTTAACGCTCCTATTTTGAACTGAAAAAAGGATCAGCCTTGGACTTGCCCCTAACTTGCACATGCATTTTAACAGCTATGCTTAAAGCGCTAAAAGCAAGTGGTGATAGCAAGAGATGCTGATTGATAGTGCAAAAAGCTTCGAAATAACTCGACATCAAATTATTCGTTGATATTTTGCTGTTCACTACCACCAGTCGATGTGAGCGTAGACTTACTAACACTTCACACAACGTAGGAACGGGATCTGCTGAGTTCTTTTTCTTATTGGCGCACTGATTACTGGCAAAAATCTGCTATTATTATAGCGTATGCCAGCCGTGTCTACGTACTGCATATTTTCACAATGCCTACAGTGCATCTTTACACACAGGCTTGATCATTCGGAAGCGCTCCAAGACGTCTACCTTAGGTAAACACCTCAGCGTGCTCGAAGTTGGCTTTGATTACACCGTAAGTTCGCTGCGTTTAGCATCCGACCTATCCTGAACCCCCTTCCTTCTCCCCTTAAGTCTGGTGCTGCCCGGGGCGACTAATTCAGGGACAACTTTTCTTGGCGACGAAGGGGAAAGCCGGAGCGTTTGCACATTTGTCAGTGTGCCAAGGAGCTTCAGGCGTTACGGCTTCCTTGTTTCCAGTTGTGTTTTTACTCGAATTTCTGGTCTAGCTCTAAAAACGAAAGTAAACATGCACAAGTGAACGTTCGTTCACTGAAATGTAATGCGTTTTTAGTTGCATCATCATCATCCTCATCATCAGCCTGACTACTCCCACTGCAGGGCAAAGGCCTCTCCTATGCACTCACCGGGTCCGCGCAAACTTCTTAATCTCATCCGCCCACCTAACTTTCCGCCGCCTCCTGCCACGCTTGCCTTCTCTTGGAATCCACTCCGTTATCCTTAACGACCAGCGGTTAACTTTCCTTCGCATTACATGCCCCGCCCAAGCCCATTCCTTCCTCTTGATTTCTACTAGGATGTCAGCATACCACGTTTGTTCTCTCACCCACTCCGCCCGCCTCCGGTCTCTTAACGTTACGCCTATCATTTTTATTTCCATAGCTCGCTGCGTATTCCTTAACTTGAGCTGAACCCTTTTCGTTAGCCTCCACGTTTCACGCCGCATAGGTGAGTACCGGTAAGACACAACTGTTGTATACTTTTCACTTGAGGGATAATGACAAATTGCCATTCGTAATCCGAGAGAACCTCTCATATGCGCTCCACCCCATTGTTATTCTTGAAGTTATTTCGCTCTCATGATCCAGATCAGCGGCCACTGCCTGCCCTAAGTAGACGTATTCCCTTACCACTTCCAGCACCTCGTTACCAGTTGTGAATGGCTGTTTCCTTGCTAGACTGTTAAAACACTACTTTGGTTTCCTGCATGTTAATTTTTAGACCCACTTGTCTGCTCTGCCGGTCTAACTAATTTATCATGCTTACATATAGGTATGCACATAGCCTAGCTAGTCTCAGTGAGGGGTGCCCATGGTGCAAAATTAAGGTGAGCCCTTTGAGGAGCTTTGTACGAGGGGGTACCCAAAAGAAACCGGACTAAATTTTTTGGTCGGAAAAGCTTCTGTGGTACCGCGTTTTGCCACTAGGAGCGCATAGAACGAACATTCCAGAGTCAGTAAGCCGAGTGTCGTCGTTGAAGTAGGTCAGACTAGTTTAGGCAGATTTTTAGAGTGACGACTGTTTTGTGTGAATGTCGTTTTTGCAATGGCTGATTTTCGTGAACAGCGTGCGCCGGTGAAATTTTGATTTTTGCTCGGAAAAAGTTGAATGGAAACTCTTGGAATATTAAGAAAGACGTACAAGGACGATGCTATGGGGACAACTCAAGTGTTCCTGAATCGAATCCTGAATCAAAGCAACAATCATGCCAATGGAAAACTTCAAATTCACCTCGCCTCAAGAAAGGTCGTCAATTGAAGCCAAACCTCAAAACAACGCTGATTTGTTTTTTTCGACGTGAGAGGAGTCGTCCATTGAGAATTTGTTTCGCAGGGTGAGGCAGTTAGCCAGGTTTTCTACTTGAATGTTTTGAAAAGATTGGGCAACAGTGTGCGGTGGAAGCGGCCAGATTTGTGGCGGTCGGGTGACTGGTTTTTCCATCATGGCAATGCCCCTGCTCACACAGCCCTGTCTCTACGACAAATTTGGACCAAAAATGGCAAGACCCCTATGCCTCAACCCTCATACTCTCCCGGCCTTGCCCCGTGCTACTTTCTTTGTTTCCTAGAATGAAAAAATAGGTGAATGGAAACCGTTTCGCTGATGTTGCTGAGGTGAAGAAATAAACGACGGAGGCACTGTCAAGCATCACAAAAGATGAATTTAAACAATGTTTTGAAAAATAGAATGAAAGATTCGACAAGCGTATCATTGCAAGTGGGGAATACTTTGGGAATACTTTGGGAAGTGGGGAATATAAAGAACCCCAGGTGGTCGAAATTTCCGGAGCCCTCCACTACGGCGTCTCTCATAGCCTTAATCGCTTTGGGACGTTAAACCCCATAAACCAAACCAAACCAAACCGGAATACTTTGAAGGAGACAGAAGGTCTGTGCTTAAAATGTTAGCAAATAAGTTCAAACAAAAATAAGTCCGGTTTCTTTTGGGTACCCCCTCGTATATAATCTGGTGAGGGGAGAGAGAGAGAAACTTTATATGTAGCGAACTCATCGCTTTTTCTTCAAGAGTTGAGCATATATTTAGCGATTTCTTTGTTTCAGGTGAATTTACCACCATTCCTGTGTCAAATAAGATGCTTTTTGTGACCGATAGCGAGCTCCGTAAACAATATTTCCCAGGGCAGTAAGCAGGGTAGCTCACTGTCCGGCGATTTTATGCGCACAGATTTTGCCGCCAGTAATAAGATCTTTTTTTTTCTTCACAATTTTAACCCTAATGCGTAAAATAGAAACAAAATTTGATTCCGCTATCCTTCGACTGTTTACATGACATGTCCTGGAATTTCGATGTTGCTATTTCCATCAATTACAATTCGTACGAAATGTAACACATCCCTATAAAAAATTACCCGCTGGTATTTAGGCCGCGTTTCGATGGAGGCGGAACGCAAAAGGCGCCCCTGTGCTGTGCGATGTCAGTGCACGTTAAAGATCCCCAGGTGGTCGAAATTATTCCGGAGACCTCCACTACAGCACCTCTTTCTCTCTTTCTTCTATCACTCCCACCTTCCTCCCTTCCCTCCGGCTGGTTCAGGTGTCCATCGAGGTACGTGAGAAAGATATTGCGCCATTTCTATTCCTCAGAAACTAATGTACCATTATTTAGACTAAAAAAATCGTTTTGATGCAAACAAAAAATGACGGAGTAGATCAATTATGAAAAATAAAAAATAAATATCTTGGAAAGAGATAGGAGGGTCAGTTGCTTTCTTTTCCAAAATGGCGAGCCAGTCAAGCCAATGGCTTAGACTGGTGTAAGTGTAATCAAAAAGGGGACCAGTGGTAAGTTTGTCGTCGTAGTGATTCTTGGCACGTCTGGTTGCAGTCTGCGAACGTGTTAGGTGGCAATGAAATGCTGCTAAATATTTGCTGACGAGCATAGCATGTGCATTCGCGTTCATATTAGTTCGTACAAGTGCTAGGTAAAGCATCTGGACAGTGTTCATCACTGGCGGGGTTTAAATAGAGGGCCTCTCTCCTCGTAATGATGACCCTATTTAAACCCCGCCAATGATGAACGTTTTTCTCAAACGAAGACAAATCCTCTTGTCGAAACGTTGGCAATCTCCCTGAGGCTTTCCCCTCCCTAGTTCACTTTGAGTGTGCATATAATACTGAATGAGAGCACGTTTTTCACTGCTGAACGAAAACGCTGCGCGCGACTGGGCTTGAGTGCTCGAAAGAGTAGTCCGCGCTCCCCGCAGCAGTTGCTATGCTGTCTTCTTCCTCATAACATCGTCCCCTTCGCAACGCCAATCACTAGAGAGTTAGATTGCCCAAGTGCTACCGTCCGTTTTATTTACTAATGAGCTGTTCAAAATTAGCGCGACTTTTCTCGCCACTTGGCCGATGATCTTGGCTTTCATGTTCTTTGGTATTCGGATACCGACGACAACGGCAATACTCAACCTAACCACTGCAACAAAGTCATTATGGCTAGCTATCCGAAGTAAAAGTGACTTTTTAGTGACTGAGCATTGTCTAAATGTTTTAGGGGAATCCACTACGATGCAATATGCTTGTAAATATGGGAACACCGTTCTCACTTCGTCCTACTTGTTAGCCGTCCCGGTTAGCTGATTTGATAGAGCGACTTTCCCGGTGTCTCAATGGTTCCGGGTTTGACCCCGGGCCAAGGCGAATTATTCTTCAACTACGAGATTTCTGTGGAAGGTGTATAACTTTCCTTTGAAGCCGTTTGGCTGCGCTTGGTTAGATACTAATGAGTAATTACTCCCTTATTAAAAACTGGGCCTGAATACGTAAGTGTACAAGTGCGCAGGAGAGAAAAAATTTGCCAGTAATAGAAGAAAGCAAAGAAAATGAATACGAAAAGAAGCAGAATATACTGGAACGTGCGCGTTTTTAGGCAACAGAAACATGAGTCACACAGCAACGTGAAAAGAAAAAAACGTTATGCAGGAGCAACAGACTGCCGCGGCAACTTATTCAGAATTGATTAAAGCCGGAGTCAGTGATTAGCGCATTTACTTGCATAATGAACGCACTTTTTTTTTCACGAAAAGTCAGAGTAAAATTTGAGAGGTGCGTTCATGACGCGGAGAAATATATTCAAGAAAAAATATGAGGCGGTAAAAAAAGGGGACATAAGTAAGGTGAGGGAATAAACACCACATCCTGTACAACTTTTCCTTTAAATAAAACAAAATGCATTCCTCTGCAAGATTTCCAGCCTTGTGAGCACAGTTACTAATGTTTATTTGAAACTCAGAAGTGTAACTCGCGCAGCAGCCCATAATGCTCACAAAAAAAGGGCGAAACTTGTGTTCACACTAGCATAACAGCCAGCTTTAAGATCGAAGCAACAGCAAAACAATTTGCTACAATCCACAATTTGGCACCTCGAGCAGAGAAACCTCTTGTGACTTTGCTTGATTTCTATTGGTTCTCTCATTCCTAGTGGAACATTTTTATTGGCTGTTCGTCCAATGAGATGAAGTATGCTAGTCTTAACATTCGACCGATGTAGCTTTATCGTAGTGCTTAGTTGTTTCAGATTTCAAAAAAAGGGCACAGGCTAGGTAGGATACGCTATGATCATCAGCAGACTACGCGTCAAAAAATGGGATGCGTTTATTACGCAAGGAAAAAAAAAAAACCTTTTGACATTTAAAGTGTGGGGAGCGGTCATTATACGACAGCGTTGATTGGTGGAGTAAATAAGGTATTTGCAACGTTAGGTTACTCTTTCTGTCTTTAAGTTAGTACTCCGTGAGCTGATGCAAGTTTCTCCTGGCAGTCGGTGGAAGCCCCTACACGTGAGATTTGGGCTTCTCCTCAATAAACGTTATTTTACAGAGAAACTAGCTTCTGGTCATTGGGACATATTCATAAAATCCTTTCCGTCCTTTCTGCCCTTCCTTCTGTGTGTCTTCTTTGGCCTGGAGCCGTTGCGCTGTTAATTTCTGAATATGTCCCAACTACAGTACCAACTAGCCCCAACAAACAGCACTTCTGCAGCTTCTAATCAGCCGCGCATATACTGTTGGTCGACGCTGGGTACAAGGTCCTGGGAAACCGATTGAATAGATAGAGTGCACATGGCCATCGAGCATGGCGACGCGAAGATCGGGCAGAAATTTTACTTCCACAGCAGGGAGTACATGATTTATTTGACCACAAGGGTATTTAGAACGGGCTGGAATGTTAAATGTAGAGATACGTGCAGCGCCAAAACACGATGAAGGGCGAATATTGATGATGGGGAATGTTTTGTAAGGCTTCATCTAGTGGTATTATTATGGGTGCAAGGTCGATGACTTACAGGTGTGACACTGCAACTTTTGTTCTTTATGTGCGCCGTTAACATTAGCGCCTCCCTTGTGTCCCTATCGTAATCCATCAAACCCCTTCTACCTCCTGTTCCACCCATTCTCCTTTCCCCACAAGTGCAAAGTAACCATGGACGTGTAAGAAAAATAACAACGAGAAAGAATACGAGAAATGTTTGCACTAATTACCAAGACCATATCACAAAATCGCTCTTTAAACTTAGCGCTTTTAATAAGATTCGTTACGTAAATGGTTCGCGCAACAAACTGGCCTGTCATGACAACGATCAAGATGTTAGCCGAACCAATCACAGATTGACTCATAGCCTGCACTCGCTAAGAACACTTTAGTATGCCTCGTTCCCAATGTGCCTCCACGTCACATATTTTTGCCACGTATTCACACGTTAAAATGAAAATTAAAACACGTGCGACCTCGTCAACAACAACAACAACAACAACAAAAGAAAATCCGAGTTTTGTAAAAAGGAGGCTGATGTATGCACACATTTTAAGTGAAAGAGTGACATAAAAGTTAATGGTTTTGATAACATTCCGTGAAAAATCATTGCATGTCGGCTTGTTAAGAAAACTGCCTATACAGTAAAAGATTTTTCTGAAGAGCGTACAGCGAGAATTCGAAACTTCGCGGTCTGGGGCAGCCCGAAGATACCGACGTCGCCATCTCTCGGTAGGCACTGGACGCAGGCGGGAAGCGTCTTTTCTTCTCTCGTCTGCGCGAGCCTTTCCACATGCCATTTTTCTCTCTCTCACTTTTTTTCAGCGCCGAGTTGTTCGCGAGCGCCGGTAGATGTCGCCAGCGTACCGCAGACGTTAGTGGTCTCTTTTTTCGATGCTGAACCGGAAATTTTTGCCGCTCTTTACTCGCTCCTGTTTCCATAGTAACCGCGCAGACGCTGCCTGACGACACGAGGGAACGCCCGGGCCGACACGTAAACATTCGGCCGCTCCCCGTCACCCGCGCGGCTGCCTACATTGCAGTGCTTGTTAGGCGTTAGACGCACGGCTGAAGTCGGTTACTGTAACGTATAACACGCCTTTTTTATTTTACGTTTGCGATCGCTGCCTTTCCCCGAGGTCATGGTTATGGTGAAAATGATTGAGCTCTATAGTCAAAGCTACGCAAGGGGCATGCGCACTTTCAAGTGCTTTGCTTGTATTTTCTCGCCTGAAATTTTTATTCGTTTTGAATACGGAAACACCGCTTCATTCATTCATTCATTCATTCATTCATTCATTCATTCATTCATTCATTCATTCATTCATTCATTCATTCATTCATTCATAAGAATGTGGTATGGGTGTAAACAATATGAAAGTGAATTTTTACTCAACAGCCAGTTACTCCTCGAGAAGAAGTCAGAATCCTATCGTATATTGAGTAGTTGTGCACTGAAGAATGCCCTCCTCAGTACTATTGTCTTTTCACAATGCAGTAAAATAAATCTGGCTACTGAGTGTGAATTCCGCGGCCCCTGACAACCTTGCCTTGCTGCATTGGCACTGTCTTTATTTGAAGACGAGTTTGATGTTGGATGAAGGAAGCTGGAGGAGTCGTACGTACTGGCACTATCAAAAAGACTGTTCTATGCCTTGGAAAGGCGGTCGTGCTGCGACTATTTAGTCGGCATTGGAAGCGGGAAAGTTGGTCTGATGGAAAGTGTGAGCAAAGGTGGCGACTCTTGGGTTGCCCAAGGCCGAGTGCTATCACAGGTGGGCAGGGACTGTTGAAACATGCCGACAGCGATGTGGACGCAGGTTTTCTCAGTGGAATATGGCTATGTGTTCGAGAGGTACGCGAGGTGGGGTTTTGAAAGAAGTAATGCTTCGGAGAGCACAACTAAGCTACTTTCCCGGAATGTTCATAGTCCTCAGCAGCCGCGCGGTATCAGTGGTAAGAGTTTGGTATTGATCGTAGTTTTTATGCGAAGCATACTACTTTAGCTACCACTTCAGCCCTTCACCGTGATTATGCGCCTCCAAATCACGTGATAAATGACGTCACACCACGTGACACGATGACGTCACGACAGTGGAGAAACGGGGGCCCACCTCGCGCCGCCGTCGCTATGGTTGAGCGCCTACAAATCACGTGATACATGACGTCACACCTCGTGACACGATGACGTCACGGCAGTGGATAAACGGGGGCCCACCTCGCGCCGTCGCTGTGGTTGTGCGCCTCCAAATTACGCGACAGGATGATGCCACACCACGTGACACGATGACGTCACGACAGATCGCCGTCACGCGCTGGGAGAAAGAGAACGATGCCATCGCACAGACGCCTGAATGTCCTCGAGCGGCATTCCCGCGCATTTCGAACGCGCGTTCGCACTCGGTGTAGGTGAAACGCTCGCTCCACCGGGCAGGCGGACGCGGCATCCGTGGCAATCCAGGCGCTCACCCAACGCGCGTCTCGGGGTTAGTCGGCGTTCCGCTGTAGCCATGCCGTTGTCTTCCCCCACGACGAAGGCTTCTAGTGGTTGTATTAAAACGACCAAGTATTCAACCAAGGAAAGCCATGTATTACCAAGCCTAGCCATCAATATGCTTCGCATCTGACTAGGCTTAACCTTACCTAAGCCTCAGCCATTTTTTTTTCCGCCTTTTTTTTTAGTGACAGAATGCACTAATGGTTGCAGTCGCTAAAAGTAAGACGAAGAAGACAAGAGCGACTGTAATGCTTAATGGAGCATCGGTACTCTTTTACCCTTCTTTCTGATTACGATTATTTCTATGGCGCAAGGGCATCTGGGGCTAAAGAGCGCAATGAAACAAGATGTTTTTTTTTTATTGCGAAAACAATACTACTTGCACTTTCAAGCCTTTGCCGTGACGCGGCGGTGCCACCATGGACCTTTCGCATGACCTCTGTGTGACGTCACGCCGAAGAGCTGGGCGACCATAGATTGGATTGGATTAAATTGAATTGAATTGGATCGGATTGGATTAGATTAGATTAGATTACATTAGATTACACTGGATTGGATTGGATTGTATAACCGATGCATCACCACAAGTCTAACCACAAGCACCACCACCAGCTACACTACCAGCTGAACCATGGCCTAGCTACGGATATTGCTTTCGCAATTACCGGGCTTAACCAAGCTAAGAAACAGCGAATTTTTTTTTGTCTACTCAGGACAGGTGGTCAGAGACCCATTTCTCAAGAATGTCACCCCAAAGAAGCCCAGCATCAGGTGAAGGGAAAGCTTGCACCCAATGTAACCCAGGGGGGTACCAGGTGGCAATGGGGATAGAACCTCGCGCTCACCGCTTGTGAGCCGGATGCTCAAACCACTAGGCCACCGCTGCGGTCAACATCCTCTTTTCCTTTTGAGCTCAACACTAAAGCAGTGGGCAGTTCCGTGTAATTTAAGACGTATCCTGGGAACGACACATAGCAAGTAAATAAAGCGCGCAAGATGTATACATAACACACTCATGCGGCACACATTCACAGAGTTTATGACCATAGATTATAAAATTACCCCGAAGTAACGTTCCATTTATCGGTGCAGTTTGAACAAGGCAACGCTAATAATTTCCACAAAATAATTCAATGTAGGCATTACTATCTCACGTAATTTCGGCAGATGCACTGATATTTTTCCTTTGCCATCAACCTTACGAGTGAGTTTTGCATGAGCGCTCTTTCTTTCCAGCCGATTTCTTTTGTTCCAAGGAAGTCTCCAAGTAACTTTCCGCAATAACATACGTGCCTGACCCAAACACCCATTAACGTGAGGCAAATGCGCCCTTAAAGCTCCATCAGTAACGAAAGGTACCTCCGGGTCCCCTACCCCTACTGTCTGGCCAACAAGAAGAAACTTTGGCCTCACTCAAACGCTACGAAGGGCGCGCAACCATTGATTAATGGATCTCCACGTGCTGAAGCGAAATTGCTTCTTGCGAGGAGGAGAAGGAAATCTTTATTTTGGCAAGCACTAACGCCCAGTGAATAAGAGCGCTTGCTCCGCCAAGGCTCGCTTATAATCTTCCGAGCTCGAGCGACGCCAATCAGACAAGGAAAGAGGGGGAGGGTAAGAGAAATAAGTAGAGGTAATGGTTGTCTTATATGAGTAGAGAATGTGTTCTATGTCTGCCTTGATCTCTGTACAGGTCGTATAGTGAGCTGTGTCACGCGATCCAAAGTTGTAGAACATTAGTGGCGTGAGGAGAGTGTTAGTTTTAATTTTGCGAAGGACGTGTGCTCGTTCCGTGTTCAGTGACGAGTGAGACGCCCGCAAGTTCGATGGGCTACCATCGAAGTGGATGCTCTTGGATTTCTAATACCTGGAGTGGTTTAACGGTCATTTCAGTGTACGGGTGTTTTCAGGTTTCGCCCGCATATCAGTGAGGTATCCTAGCTGGAATAGAACTTCATAGACGCCCACCCGAGCGCCCGGAGCTGGAACTGCGCGCCCTCGCTGAACGTCCTTCCCCAGACCCATCACCCTGCACCCCTTTCTGGACGGTCGGCCTGCACGGTGGGCCCCTTTACCGGCTTTGTTTTTATGCATTTGGAGCTTTCGCGCTTTTTTCCCTGCTTATGGTTAGTGAAAAGTGTGTTCCGATAGTTTTAAGCTCGCCCGTTCTTAAAATCTTTACACAAGTGCCAAATAACAACGTGCAGGTGTAGAGTCGCGCATAGTTTAAGCCTTGCATATTGAAGCGCTGCATCTGGAAGCCTATTTCACACTCTTTGCTTCCTAGTTGACCGAAGAGACAGGAAATTAGCCTTTAAAATGTACCATAAGCAGTGCCAGACTGTGCTGCCTGAATGGCGACAGCTGCCTCCATGTTCCGCACGAATACCGCACACTTTCTGAACTAACTCCATTAAAAATGCCAATGCGTTTAACTTTGTGCTCCTAAGAATAATGAAAGGATAATTTCTTTTCAATACAGAGGCTTTTTCAAGCGCTCCACGACTACATCCTGACTGTGGCGTGTATGAATATTCAGGAGCGCAGGCGAGCAAGCTGTCGTAAACTTGCGATGTCAATACAGCGGTTGTCCACGCAAAGAATACACTGCGTGCCGGAACGAGGGGCTTTACTACAAGCTAATTAAGTTTTAAGAGCTCGCGTGTCAGTTGCTAAAGCAGGCGGATCACTATGGTGGCAAAGGTTGAAAGAATACGTCTAATTCATGCTGACTGTAGCGCCTAAGATGTTAATCAAACTAGGTGCCGACGAAGGGGTCATTACAAAAAAAAAAAGAAAATGTGAACACACCGCAAGGCTAGAAAGAAATGTGCAGGGGAGAGAGAGAGAGAGAAAAAGTAGTAGGGCTTTAACGTTGTTACACCGTGTAGACGTGCCAAGGTGACCCTCAAGGTCACCCTCCCATTAGGCACAGCTGGCGCGACGCTCTTCCGAACTGACCAGAGCTTCCTCCCATTGGCTGCAGTTTGTCCGACGCTCCTCCGAACTTATACGAGCTTACCCGAATTACTCCGAAGCTTCACAGAAGATTTTTGGCTGTAACTGTGATAAGTAGCTCTTGCACACTAAAAAGTTGATTGCACGTCCCAGAATCCAGCTGTGGAATTATGTAGGCGAGTTAATGAGGCTATAGTTCCGTGTGGCTTGGAGATTTCCCAGGATACGGGTTGCGAGTGCCATCGATAGTGGCCCAGGCGTTGAGCGCAGCGATGCAGCTGCAGCCGCCATGCTGTCTGTAGCATGAAAAACACGGAGCTGGTTCCGGGAACTTGTGGGGGAGGTATTCGCTGAGTGGCGGACGGGCAGCAGGATTAGGACTCCATGTGTCGGAGACGGCCCATGAAGACTAGATTTCATATTTTCATGCTAAGAATTTGCCTTCAGTTTTTCTATATTATCTCAGGATGAAGAAGAAATCTGGTAGAAATGTCTAATGATAAAAAAAAAAGAGGCTATGGGGGTTTAACGTCCCAAAGCTACTCAGGCTATGAGGGACGCCGTAGTGAAGGGCTACGGAAATTGAAATTTCGACCGCCTGGGGTTCAACGTGCGCTGACATCGCACAGTACACGGGCCTCTAGAATTTAGCCTCCATCAAAATTCTACCGCCGAGGCCGGGCTAGAACCCGCGTCTTTCGGGTCACCAGCTGAGCGCCATAACCACTGAGCCACCGCGGCGGCCAGAAGAGGCACGTTGCATGGTGGCATTTTGTGAGAGCGGAATCTGTTCAGATAGCTAGTTCTTCCGAAAGAACGGAAGTAGCAACGCTGCATTGTTGGATGGTATGTACTGCGCTTGCCGGATATATACTGGCCACCTAATTCACTTGTATGTCGTATAACAAAGCTCGTTTTTTCTTCATTGTAAGGCTACAGATGACATGAACATGAAAGAAAAAATAAATCCCCCTTTCCAGTGCACAGGAAGTCGGATTATCTGAGGAAGCTACAGCTACAAGAACAGTCCCACCACGTGGCTTCGTGGAAAAACTGATGGCCGCTATACTTTTCACAAAGCATGCGCCTGCACTTCATGCTTGCTTCGCTACCACTCACCCCAATTCCTTTTTTTTTTAAACTTCATTCATCGTTTTTGTTCAACGTGGTGGAGATAACCACACGCAGTGAGACACTTACTCTTCATTTCTTCTCTTCATAACTTAATTTAACCTCTGCCTAACTTTACCGATTCCAACCACCATCTAACGAAGCAGATTCCTTCCGTATTACGCTGTCGGTAGAGAGAGATCAGCGGCTTTAGTACCATATAAAACACTCCCTACTAAGCGGCACGTGTCAGTAATATATTTTATATTTTCAAGCCGGAATGTTTCCAGGACATCAATAAAGAACCAAAAGCGAACGCTAAAGTCTGGGGAACAAGAGAATTAAGGGCGTAGACAGCCTGAGGAGGGCGTTGTGAGGAAGCAATTCAATATCCATGTTTACGCTTCTGAAAAACCCCGCTCTCGCAAAGCCAACGTGCTCAGTTCTCCGTTATTTTATTTTTTTTTTAACCTTCTGTCTTTTCCTTCACTTTGTCGCGACGAACAACCAGGGTCCCGAGGGTGAAATAGGAAGCGGCGCATCGCATTGCAGTGCAGACAGTATGAGATATCGAACAAGCCGAAATGTAGTGCGTTATCGATCCGAAAAATCGCGAATAAGGCAAAAATGGCTTTCGCGTGTCTGCACATATTTCTGGCTGGGTGTCTCAGAAAAGAAAAATGCGAGAAAAAAAAAGGGGGAAAGGGAGGGGGGGGGGGGAGGCACCGCCAATAAATAACGCAGTCCAGCAGCTCGCGGCGTTTCTTTATTATTTATTGCTGGAAGCTCCCCGGGGTGTCTACGACGGGGCGGTGTCGTGTTTTGCGCTGGTAACGAATAGACCAATTTCGGCAGCAGTTTGTCTGGCGCATCGTACGTGACCGCGAGCGACGCTGAAAAGACGCAGTCCTCGCCGAGCAACGAATGCCACATTTGGTTGCCGGGAGAGACACGTGACAAATTGGTGCGTCCGGTTTTAATAAAAGGGTTATATTTCACGATATTTTCTCGTTACGTCTGACGCTGATCGGAAGGACAGTAAGAAGCAACTGCTACCCCTACGAGGACTGGAGGTGGCTCTGTAGTTAATCGGGGCTGATTTAACAGGACTTAATCTCGGAAGGTGTGAATGTAGGGAAGCAGTATAAGACATAGCAGGGACGAGGAACCGAAAAGAAAAATGTGACGTAAAAAGTAGAGAACACAAAGCGAATACATCCTGGCTACATTTTGTTTCGTTATTATTTCGCTCGTGTAGTCAGCGCAAGCATGGGCACGCACCAGCTATCGTCATGGTATACCAGTCGAGGAAGCAGAAAACGAGAACTCAACAAAGTAGAAAAAAAAACACTGTTATATCATAGCGGCACAAGGCTATAGAGAGTCCTTGGGAAATAAGCTGTCAAAGAAACTACATGCACAACAGAGGAGACACGCACACTCACACAAGTGGGCGCTGCGCTCAAAACTCGACCACAATAATGCGTTCACTCAGGTTATGAGTGCGGGGTGTGTCTGTGTGGGCGTCTCCTTTGCTGTTCAGGCGGTTTCTTTTCGTTGCAGTTATGATAGTCAAGTAGCCAGCCAATTACCTACCGGTGAACCTACCAGTGAACCTACCTACCACCTACCAGTGAACACGACCTATCCGTGAACACCAATCAGCCGCAGAATGTATTGCTCTGACTAGCTCGCACAAGCTTGAGGTTCCATATAACTGGAGTTTCTTTGCAATGAGACGACCACAGTAGGGACGACGATGACAAAAACGCACCAAGCACCAGAAGCTGCCTTTTGACAAGCGGAGCCGCCCTCCACTCACGAAGAACAATGACCAAAAGGCAGGGCATGCCGGTTTCTTCAAGGTGTTTTGTACAATGGCCAATTTCCAGCGTTTTTTTTACCCCCTCCCTCTTGCCCCCCCCCCCCCCCCCCCCAACTCTTCCCTACAACCTCCCTACAGTGACTACATTCTTCAGCAGCTGAGCTCTAGGTCGACGGATCGAATTCAATCCGCGCAGATCGCATTTCGTTCAATCTGAAGCACGAAAAGCCCCTGCGCACGTTTGAGAAAGGTAAGGATGTCGAACTAAATCTGGCAACCTCCATAACAGCGTCCTCCATAACAGCGCCCAGTGCCGCTTCGATACGTGAAACTCCATATACCAGCCCTACTCGCTTGGCATGACGATATAGAAGCGGGCCGAGGTAGAAGTTCTTTAAAGAGCTTGACAAAAAAAAAAAAAAAATAACCCACGAAGGGCTCACGAACAGCAACGTGCACAAAAGAAGATTCCTTAGGACTAGGAATACACTCTTCAACAGCACCAATGTTTTGCTTACTAAAATTCTGTGCCCGTACTGATCCCACACAAAAATAGACTCACAAATATAGGCAGCGTCTAAAACCATGCAGCTGTTGTCACATGAGCTACAATTGAGGGTAAAACAAGGAAACGCTGCAGCGAGATTTGCAGGGTCCTTGAAAGTTGTCGGCGCTACACCACTTTCATAGAGGTTCTTGAAAATGATACTACAAAATGGCATAGTTGGTTAGAAATGACACGCTCTCCTTGAGCCATAAGATCACGGATCCCATTGCTCAGCTCCTCAAGCGTCTTCCTCCCACTATGCAGATCTCGATCAGCTTGTGAACGAAGCTTTCACCCACAAAATGCACTGAGTGTGAATCAACCAATGTACATTGCAACTCACCTGAGCCTGCCTATACAGTGCATTGAAGCACGTTGCAAAGTAGCCCGGCAGTTCCTTTGCATATTGATTCAAAGACAAGCTCAACGATCATCTGGCAATAATTGTGATCGTAATAAGGAAGACTAAGATATTGCTCGTCGTGCTTACGTGGCAGGACATGCTTCAGTACTACTGGGACTGCATACAAAAAAAAAAAGCACGCAAACTAAGCTACTTTCTATCAATTGAGGTGTTTTTGAGATCGTAGTGGCCGTGCAAACTCTAAGAACCGGTTAGTCCACGAACTAAGCATGGCCTTCGACAAGGAAGGCCGAGGACGACAGATGGCAGTGTCAGTAGTAGATGTAGAAAAGGCGCATGCACGGGAGTACGTGGCCGTAGAACGGCACCTTCTGGCATTTGGACAAAACAAAATGTAATATCAAGCACACAGACAAAAAAAAAAAAACTCTCACGGCGGCACACACCTAGAGCTCTGCGAATTCGATTTCAATACACCCGCCGCTGTCACATTGCCTCTGACGCAACCAACTCGGCAGTGCGGCTTGTCGCAGCAAATCTCATACGATCGCGATCCGCTCAGGCACAAATACAGAGCTGATGCAACGAACTAGCTGGGAGCAACTACAGATGGCCTCGAGAAGCTCTTGCACGCGCGCTCAGCCTGACAAAACCAATACATTCCAATTGTATACAGAAATGGATTTAAGCCTTCTTGCGAAGCACAGGGCGGCTTTTTACCAGCCTTTGACGTATTGATTCTGTTCCCATGTTTCCTTGGGACTGACTCTATACAGGACGGGAGTCTCCGGTCGATGAATGTAGAGAGAAAAAAAAAAACTTGCTTTCGTGAATCCGAGTTGAGTAAGCGTAAAGCCGAGGACGTTAAGATCATTCTGCGCGGGTTGGGTAACCCTCCGATTTCCATTTCGTTCGGAGATAATGATCACTGGAATATTCCACATTGGTGTGCGCTTGAGCGCACCCTGATACTTGGCCCTTGAAAATACGACAATCTAGAGATTCTACAACGTAAAATTATTTTTGCATTGTTAACGGTGAACTCAAAACGATCTATTTTGAGCCATTATTGCCCAGTAAAAGTATCGCATTTGTTAACCTCTAGATTCCGGTTTCTAAATTTCTAAAAGCATGACGTGCCACCAGTGCGCGCTTACGTTGGTTCGATTACCCGTACATCCGCCTTCACAACAAGGGTGAATTAATGTTCTCCGATCGAAGTACAACAGATGAGATAAAGGAGGAGGAGGAGGAGGAAAAGAGGAGGAGGAGGAGGAATAAGCGTGTGAGTGAGCTTCGCGCGAGAATGAGGCGTTCGCGCAATATACTCGTCCCAATATGTAAATCCCCGTTGGCGGAACCTAATTTTCGAGCCGTGCAATCTTCAAATCGACCCGGGCGCGCGGCAGAAGAAGGGAAAAAGGGGATGGAGTGAGAGATAGAATAAAGCGGAGAAGAGAAAGAAGAAAGAGAACAGAAGATAAGAGAGAGACAGTGTGCGAAAGCACGCTGTGCAGGGGAGGGCGGCTTGCAGCGGCACCAGTGCCGAGACCACGAATACGACCGGACAGCTCAAGCGCGAACACAAAGAGGGAACTGGCACTGCGATCCGAAAACGTATGCGCGAGGAGGGGGAGGGAAAGAAAGAGGGGGAGGAGGAGGTGAAGCGGCGGCCTGAGCCCGCGCTTTCGAGTAGAGCGCGCGCACGCGCGAGCGAGCGAAAGTCGGTTCCCGCCAAATTTCGGCCTCTCGGGGCGGCGAGCGGCGGCGTTTTAATAAGGGCCGTGACGGCTTGCGGGTGAATTGCGCGGGCGGGAAACGGCGCGTCGACGCTACGCATGCTCGGAGAATGGAGATTGAATAACAAGTAACATGCCGAAATGGATCGGATGGAAAGCAGAGAAACCCTCCCAAGTTGTGAGCTTATTCAGCGAGCTCCGACTAATTTCGCAGCTGTGCGAAGCCCGCTCAAAACGCGGCCATTGGGAACAGACGTGAAGTGGTTTTGGAAATTTAGCGAGCGCAGCTTTCTTTTTCGGTTGTTAAATGCCAAGACAGAAAGCGAGGGAAGGAAAGAGGTAATGAGGCCAACGACGACAATGTATGCAGTTCTTATGCATGTCTAAAGCTTGAACGACATATTATTTTGTAATACTTGTTGCCGCTATGCCAAATACTCACGAGAAAAGGAAGAACTAACCGATGTGCAACCTAGGCTCACTCCTCTATTTGTAACACGATTATTATTTTAGCGCAAGCTGCAAAGAATAACAACCGAGCAACTGGCTCAGAACACAAAATTACAAGAGCCAATTACGCGAAGATTTTTAAGCAGGATCAACAACCTGACCATCAGTGGAATGATATACGTCAGTTTGCACGCCTCAGTGGGCTTCTTGAGCCTCTCCTACACTCAGCGACAGCTTTTCTCGGCAATGAAGGGGAGTTTACAGGGGCGGAGCGTTCCTAACTGTGTCAGTGTGCCAAATAGTTGGGCCCTACTACGGTGCTCCTGGCCGCCTGGCGAGTTGCTCTCTGTGCGATAGTTCACTGCGCAGCTCGTGCATCTGGCGCCATCTATGGAAGCTTCTTGTAACAAGACACGCCTAGTAAATTCGTAGTAATGAGAAAATTGTTTTTTTCCTCCACTTTCTCAGGCCGAAAATGAGCAGTTGTGTTATAAATAAGCCTTAAATAACGAATATTGATGATTCATCATGTTTAAAAAGAAAAATAATAACTGCTAGTGGGGACTACATTCCGCCGCTTAGGAAGGGAGAGTTTTTTGGAAACGTATGTTATGCTCCAGTGCCTGAAAAAAGTTGTCGCAGAGTAAAGTTTCTTAAGAGTTGTTCGATAAGAGCCTGCTTAGCTTGTGAAAACGCGTCTAGTCACTAGAGTGGCGTTTCACAACTGCACAGCCGCACGTAAAAACACAAGCAAAAATGTGGCCATCAGTACTCAGAAACCGGCGAGGAAACATACCTGCGGAGTCAGTTGCTAAGATTGTAAACCATTTCATAATGCGGATAGCGCGTCCAATTAGTAGTATGGACGGTTAACAACGTCGATACTGTGCACCCTACCACTCCCGGTACATTTGGGAACACACACTCTCTTCTTAGAGCGGGTGGCGCAGTTCACAGGACCCTTTGGTTAGTAATGTGAATTGCGCTAGTTAAAGGCGAAATAATGTACTGAGATTCTAAAAAAAGGTGGTGTTTATCATGGACCTATTTCAACTGTAACATTCGCATAAAAGATGGTATTGCTATATTGCCGAGGCTCTTAAGGGGAAATGATCGAGGCGCAACATATCTTCACTTATCAGTCTGATTACACTGCCGCATTCTCTTTTCAAAACAACGAGCCAGTGATCACTGAGTGGAGATATTGGTAAAGGGATTCCCGCCAATTGACAAGAGCAGAAAGTTGGGCAAGTTGGTTGATATGCATACTGAAAAAATTGCGCGAAAAAAAAAAAAACAATTTGTCTTGTCTTTGCTTCGTCCTCGTTGTTTTGCGCAATTTTTTCAGCATGAATTGACAAGAGGTTTGATGAGCAAAGTAATGGAACAAAAGCGCAATAAATATATCAGTTAACTCGGCAAAGTAAGTTGTTGCAATGCCTGCACCCATGTTATTATTTTAAACCGGCGGGCTCCCTAGATAAATTTACGATCATACGCATCCAGCTCTTAAATTCTGTAGCGGCAAGGACCACCCTGAATGCCTGACACTTTCCATTACAGCGTGAATGGAGCGGGTATCACTTATTCATCTACACGTATCTACTTTTTCTTTTTCGCTTTTCATGTCAACGGTTGAATTTCCTTTCGATCGATCGTTACTTCACCAGCACTTCACGCGTTCTTGACGTTAGGGACATCCTGCACGAAATGAAAGCTTTTCAACTCGAACTCGACGCTGACATCTTGCTTCAAACTTTCAGCTGGTAGGCCCGCTTGTTCGGGTGCTGTATTTCGTTACTGGTGTCCTGTTTTATTTCAATCTCCAGGCATGTCGTGCCGTACTCTACTGACGACTGACAAGGATTTGAAGGTCCAGTGTAGGCACTTTTCGGTTTTCGTCTCAGAAAATGCGCTTTGGCGCCATACATTTTGGAAGTGTCCCATTCCATCAAAACTACTTGCTTCCATGTTGTGTGTTCAGCACAGTTACTCCCCCTCCTGCAGTCCCCCCCCTTCATCCCTCGCACCTTAATGTCTGCTGGAAAAAAAGGGCACAATCTTTCAACAACGTCACTAAAACCGCTCATGGACACTTTTTTTTTTTCGGCAAACTGGACGAGAAGATTCGTATTTCTGCTGGGACAACGGGCGGAGTGCCTCCCCGAAGAAGGATTTAGAAAAAAAATAAACAAATAAAAAAGAAACGAGCGTCGCGAGACTGAGGAAACCATTCTCTTTAACGAGGAGCCAACTCGTTCTCAAGCGTTTGTAGATCCATCGTTCTGACCCCGCAGTGCGACATAAAAGCGGAAACTGGACGCAGGAACGGCGATAAGACTAGAGGGAAAGATAAGAAGATAACCAGAAAGAAAGAAGAAGAAGGCACATAAAAGAGGAGGCAGACGCGTTGAAAGGGTGACGTGATGAAGGCGCCTCGACTCGCGCTGAAAAGGGCCGTAATTTCCTGCTTGACATAAGACGCCTTAACGACGCCTTTGCACGACAACCGGCGTTGAAGGAAAGTGATAGAGCTGAGAAGGAAGAAAAAAAAAATACGGTTAATTTTTTTTTCCGGAAAACATTTGGAAGCGCCCAGACAAATAAAAAAATACACCTGGGACATAGAAAAGTAAAGGAGAGGATGGGGGGAGGGAGTTTTGTGGCAGCAAGATTGAAACCGTTTTCGAAGCCTCACGCCCGCGAGGTGAGAAGGAACCTCCAGGGACGCGAGAAGCACAGATCAGTACGCGCGTGCATGTTTCTTTCCGAGGGTAGAAAAAAATGAAGGGGGCAGGAAGCGAAACGTAGGCAGTGGATTTTTATTCTATCTTCTTCTCCAAAACACGGCTTTGCTAATAAAATAGCTACCAAAGCTGTTTTCCTACGAAAAGCTTACTTGTTGTTGCGCGTTATGGTAATGGCCGCAGTCAGTTCCCTTTAGTTAACCTCGGCGGTGTGCTTTCGAGGAGTTTTTTTCACCGCAGCAAAAAGCCGGCGGCACCTGTTCAGAAAAATCCCGACTGGCTGGCGAGCAGTGATGTAATCAGTGACATAACCAGAACGGACCATGCTCATTAGCTGGAGGGAAATGACGTCACCAGACCAGGTTCGTTTGTGTGAAGCCTCCGTCCGCCAACTGTTGCAGATGGTGTGCGGGATGAGCTCAGGAATAGCAGCCTGGGTCTGACAAGTCCCACCTATCCCTTGCGGCAAAGGAATCAACTGGAATAACAGCCTCGAATCATATTGCGTTGTCAAGGTGTAATGGAATTACGTGTTCAAGTGCTTCTGTGCGATATCATTAAGATGTCTTCTGACAAAGAAAAAGTTCTGGCTTCTCTGTTACGAAACTCCCTGATTGGTAGAGAGAGGTCACGTGACGTTGATAGGTCATCACAACCTGCCCGCTGATTGGCAGGTTGATGAGCAGGCGGCAACCTGCCCATCAGATTGTGAGCAAACTGTTTGCCGTTGGAAAATTTTAATGCAGTTGTCGCTTGCCTACGTTGGCGCTGCGTATGAGCCTTAGGCAAGCTCGGGAAGAGCAACCTGCGCCTGACAAGCACCACCGGTGGCTGTGTTCGGTACAGCCACCTACCGGACTCGAGGCGCAGCTTGTAATCGCTGCACCAGTGCGTCTGTAGTGGAGGAGGAGTGCGACTGACAGGGTCGTGACGTCATAAACACCACGTAACCAGCATTGCACCAAACATAGGGCACCGCCAAATTTGAATATCTGAGGACCCCCAAAATTTGGAAGTAGGCCCACCCCAGAAAATAGATTAAGGTGAATTATTGGGTGTATTGAAGTGAACTAGTGTATTGCTTTTGTATATTTCCATATGGTAATCTAATGGAAGGAACTCGGACATTATAGGTGTTGGCTTAAGCATACCATATAAGGGCAATGAAACCGGTTCCAACCGAAGTTTTGGCGGGAAATTTGCAAGAACATTAGACATTCATCGTAGCCACCATAATAGGCAAGCTATGACATTTTCTTGTTCAAGAAGGTGGTAAAGAGGGCGCCTAAGTTTTTTTTTTTTTTTAACGGAAAATAGCCAGCAGACGAAAAGAAATAAAAGTCATGACCAAGGCTACCAGAAAGTCAATATTCATCGGCTTTTAACGTAAAGCTGAGCGCAGCAGACGAACAGTAGGTATTTATTTTATTAATGCCAAAGTATTTGATGGCTCATCGACATGAAATCAGGGCGTCACAAAAAAAGTGCCGTTAAAAAAACTCGCGATTGTTAGAAACGATGTGAACTCATCACAGGCGGGAAAATGCGAAATGTCAACCAATAATAGCTTGGTTTATGGGGTTTAACGCCCCAA
This sequence comes from Amblyomma mixtum, assembly GCF_055824585.1. Lineage (NCBI taxonomy): Eukaryota > Metazoa > Arthropoda > Arachnida > Ixodida > Ixodidae > Amblyomma > Amblyomma mixtum. The sequence goes on from NC_143013.1 coordinate 252,695,680, forward strand.
AGCGGCTCAGGCTATGAGGGACACCATAGTCAAGACTGCAGAAAATTTTGACCACTTGGGGCTCTTTAACGTGCACTGATATCGTACAGTACACGCGACTCTAGCATTTCGAAGGAGGCGAAATGCTACCGCCGCGGCCGGGATCGAACCCGCGTCTTTCGGATCATCCACCGAGCCCCATAACCACTGAGACATCGTGGTGGCTTATCAACCAATAATAGTCAGTGCTAGTGCTTACAACTGCATCAACTACAAGGAAATTTTGTTAAAATGAGAATAGAATTATAACAGAATTGGAATAGAATTTAAATGATTTATCATTATTCCCACGTAATTTCCTGAAGTGCTTCCTGTAAGTTTTTATTTATACCGTCTGGCTAAAAACATTACAGAAGGAAACATTTAACGCTGGCGATGAGAGTTTATTTACGCCTTTGAAAAAGAGTGTTGAAATAAATCGACAAATGATAAAGGAAATCGAGAATCTGGCAACCCTTTCATAACATTTTTACTTATATTGTTCCTCGGACTGTTAGCAGCTACTCAGGGCAGTTACAGGGTAGCATTTTTTTCATGACTTCATGACGTACACTAGTAAAACGCAAACATTATGACAGTGTAGGAAATACACAATCTAATACTAAATGGCTAAGCAAATACCATCCTGGCACTTTATAACAGACTAGAACTCACATGTCTGCTAGAAGTCAATATAGCTCATTAGGGCTTTATTTCTTCACCCTTGCGTGCGGTAGCAACGTCTCTTTTGCTTTGTGCGCAGTAACAAAGGCCGGAGCCCTTCACTACAGCCATTCTTTGTCTCTCCTTACTAGTAAACCCTCCTTCCCTCCTGCCCTCACCATGTGGTTCGGGTGTCCACCTAGATTGAGATAGTGAGTCCACCTAGAGTGAGAGATAGATACAGTGAGAACACCACTAAGAATTTCCTTTCCTGGTAACAAAGTATAATTATTATTTATTATTCGCAATAAGAGGTACATAAATTGGTTTTGAGGAGAGAATAGCCGTACTAACTATCTCACTCTTGGTGGACTTCCGAGCAGCGTCGTGAGGGAAGAGGTGAAACAGGGAGTGAATAGAGGAAAAGATCGAGAACAATCTTAGTTGACGGCTCCGGATAAAGTCCGATTTATTGGGGTTCTTTAACATGTTCTAACACGGCCACGGTGATCTAAACAGCACACGGCCATCCTGTGCATCGCGCTTCCATCGAACTACTGCCGCCGTGGCCGGGATTCGAACCCGCCTCCTCGCACTCCGCATACGGACGTCATAACCATTGGATTACCGTAGGGGGTGTCGCGGCTGCACTCTAAACACGAATACGCGAATATGGGAGCAAAAATGGAGTAACATGTCTTTTGCGCATTCGCATTTATAAAAGGGTGTACGCTAGAGGGCTACATTATTCCATTTTCACTCCTTTCTAAATAGAGTGCTAAGCAAAGGTCGAAGGGAGTACAAGTATTAAAAAGGTAAAGTATTAAAGTAAAGGTAAAGGTCAAGTATTAAAGTATTAAAAGGCAAGTATTTAAAAGTTCTTCCCATAATTTTTTTAACACTAATAAATGTGTATGAAGAACGTCGGTTCTCAATAGCGGCATCGGCCACTCGTTAATTAGGCCAATCCTCGTCCGCGGCTGGGGACGCGCGCTGTGTACACGCCCATGTTCGAACACAAGCGGTGGCCTTTTCGCTGCGTACAGCGCCGCTCCTGTTCCAGCAGGACACAACTCCTCGCTTCGCGGTCTTTCGAAATGACTTATTCACCGCCGTTTTATGGAGGGCGACGGGGCGCCGAAATAGGGAAGGTGCACGGGCGGCTACCGACATCAATCTTTGACCGCCCTGCGCGTTGCACGGTGTCGTACAGGTCGGCGCGGTCATTTGGGACGACCGCGAAAAATGTATATCCGCAACTTTGTTGCCGTCCTAGTGGGCCCCCGAAAACGGGAGCAAGCACCATTTGCGTCGCGATCGTGATAAACACCCTGCGTAAACAGAAATGATATACGCTGATATTTATAATATTTATGCGCATAAGTATATCGCTGATCGTCGCTGTGGCCTACCACGGTATATGTACCATGTGCGGCGAGCGGAAAGCAAAATCGGGAGTTTCACAAGCATGTTTAGCGGGTGCGCGAGAACGCTCGTGCTCATCAGAATTCACGGCGCGTTGCACCCATTATCTCTGGAGCGGCGTGTCCTGGATCCGACGATGGAACCCAGTGGTCGCGCTGTACCCAGCCAATCAATCACTAGAAGTACACGGTACGTGGTGTATATATATATATATATATATATATATATATATATATATATAGCGAAAAGAGAAACCATGGCACGGTCAGTAGTATCAACGTAGACCAACGTTTCAAATGATTTATTGACGTATATTCTATTGACTTATTGACGTTTCACGCTCGAAATTTCAATAAATCAGTTCAAACGTTGGTGTACATTTATACGATATATATTGTATAAACGTACCCGGAAGTATATATATATATAGCATGCTAGTGTGCACGTCTCAGCTGTATTCTGATGTATTACACCGCTGTCATGTTATGCCGCATATATATATATATATATATATATATATATATATATATATATATATATATATATATATATATATATATATATATATATATATGTATATACGAGGTCTGTTAGAAAAGTATCCGACCTTTGGCCGAAGAAAAAAAACTGGCATAACTGGAGCGTTAGAAACCTAATAACCTTCAAAGTAGTCTCCTTGGGGCTCCATATACATTTCCCAGCGGTGCTGCCATTGTTGTAAGTATTCCGAAAAGGCCCTTTACGGAATGGAATTTAGCTCTGCTGTCGTTGCAGCCATAATGTCCTTTCTTTTCTGAAATTGCGCTCCTTTCAATGGCCTCTTGATTTTAGGAAACATCCAGAAGTCGTAGGGAGACATATCAGGAGAGTAAGGAGCCTGTTGAACTACAGGAGTCTTGTTTTTCGCCAGAAAAGTCTGAATCAAATGCGAGGAATGTGCAGGAGCAATGCCGCGAGGGATGCGCCAATTTCTTGTTGACCTCAATTCCGGTTTCTTGCGCCGCACAGCACCGCGTAGGTGATGGAGGACATCCCTGTAGTACTCTTTAGTCATTCTTTGATCCTGTGGGGTGCGTACTCGTGGTGTGCCACACAAAGGGAGTCAAAAAAGCAGTCAGAAAAACTTTGACATTGCTGCGCACTTGGCGGGCCTTCTTTGGTCTTGGTGACGTGGAATGCGTCCTCTGTGACGACTGGGATTTGGTTTCCTGGTCGTACCCGTACGCCCAAGACTCGTCACTAGTGATTACGGCGTCGGTGAAGTCAGGGTAACTGTTTGTGGAATCCAGCATCTCCTGTGAGACTTCAACACGAAGCTGCTTTTTCTCCACCGTCAGCAGCTTCGGCACGAATTTCGCCGCAACTCTCTCCATGGCCAAATCTTCGGTGATAATGGAATGTGCAGAAAAATTGCTCATGTCCACCTCTTCCGCAATTTCTCGGATAGTCACACAACAGTCCCGCATCACCACAGCGTTCACTTCGGCAATTACCTGGTCATTTTGGCATGTTGATGGCCGACCGGAGCGTGGCTGTCTCTCCACAGGTGTGCGGCCGTCTTTTAACCAGTTGCACCACTGCTTAATCTGTGTGCTGCTCATAGCATCATCACCGAAAGCCGTCTGAACATTTCGAATGGTTTCCACTTGGCTATCGCCAAGTTTCTGGCAAATTTGAGGTAGTAGCGCTGCTCCTGTAGCTCCGCCATTTTCCTTCGAATAAAAAAAACGCCGAGAGCACTGCGCACTGCCTCACTCAAACGCTGCGTCCCAGCGACTGACGCTATCGGCAGGCGGCAAAAAATTCGTGCATGCGCACGAAGGTTCAAGGTCGGCTGATGCAAGCGCGCTTGTTTCATATCCATCAGGTGTTCGCAAAAAAAAAAAAAGTCGGATACTTTTCTGACAGACCTCGTATATATATATATATATATATATATACGAGGTATATATATATATATATATATATATATATATATATCGGATCCCACCGGCGGCATTGGTTGTTTTTTCTTCTGCTTTTCTTATCAATTAGCTTTAAGCGATAACATATTCAGTATTATTCTAAATTGATCAACACCACAAAAAAAAATCCCCTGTGCCCCTTGGTTTCTGTGGCTGTTGGCTTCTTTCTCTTATATATATATATATATATATATATATATATATATATATATATATATATATATATATATATATATATATAGCGAAGTATACGCTTCGTTAAAGGAAACAAATTTATTCAACTCGACGTTTCGATCGGAAGACCGATCTTCTTCAGGAGTGATTTTACATTGTGAATGCATCCCCTTTTATAGGGGCGGGCACAGAACAGGTAAGTGGGAAACACAAAGCACATAGCAGAAAAATACGCATAAAGAATTATTAGAGGCAGTGCGACCCACACACACATACACCAAAAAAAAAAGAAAAAAAGAAAAAAAAGAGTGCGAGGAACAGGTACTCAGTCAGAAAATACAACGTCCAGATGCGGCCTCTGCTTTGTTAAGCACCACAGGCTTGCTTATTGACAGTCGTGTCCAGCTGGGAGGTGCTCGACAGGTAAGATCGGTCTTCCGATCGAAACGTCGAGTTGAATAAATTTGTTTCCTTTAACGAAGCGTATACTTCGCTATATATTCTTATAAGCAGTCTAGTACTTCACGCTTTGCAACAAATTTTGGCTTTTTCGACGAGTTAGGTTCACCGGAGAGGTTGCTTTGCCTGCAAGCGTCCCAAACCGCATGTATTTTGGCGCGATGTAGGCGAAATTTGTTGGGCCACAGCGCCGAGGATAATCGCGTTCTCGAAATTCTAAAAACGGATATGGACATTACTTTCGGTGGGTTGCATGCCTCTCATTAATTAAGGAGCCCAACGGTAATAGTTTAAAAGTGAACTATTAAATATTGGTTAACAAGCCTGCTAGTTAGCACGTCTTAGCTGCATAATGATGTACTACACCACTGACAATACTATGCATGAAAAAGCGCGCATCTAATTCAAATAGCTTATTTTTAAAAATTGCAGAAAGTCTTAGGTGAAACACCCTGTATATGAGGGAAGCCAACAGCCACAGAAACCAAGGGGCACAGGGGATTTGTAATTTATTTATTTATTTTGTGGTGTTGATCAATTTATGTTACTGAATATGTTATCGCTTAAAGCTAATTGATTAGAAAAGCAGAAGAAAAACAACCACATGCCGCCGGTGGGATCCGAACCCACCGGACCGGACGCGTAATTCGGAGGTCGTGGGTTCGGATCTCACCGGCGGCATGTAGTTGTTTTTTCTTCTGCTTTTCTAATCAATTAGCTTTAAGCGATAACATATTCAGTAATATAAATTGATCAATACCACAAAATAAATAAATAAATTAAAAATCCCCTGTGCCCCTTGGTTTCTGTGGCTGTTGGCTTCTCTCATATTTATAACGAGCACCTCATTCCCCTTTCCTCGTCTGCTTAATTGCTTAACGAGGGCCTCGGTTTTGGCAGCCTTGATGCCTTTGCAAGCATAAGAGGGTTCTCACACAGCTTCCACCTTCGCCGTTTGATGACGTTCTACGTCACATCAGCGGTAACTCAGGACGTGCTACGTCCGCCGCTTAAGAACGTGGGTGGCGCTGGTGAACACTCCCAAAGTTAGGTTATTTGTAAACATAAATACCCCCGAAAGCAGAAGGTTTGACAGCCGTCTCCGTAGCTCAGCTGTAGAGCACCGGACGCGTAATTCGGAGGTCGTGGGTTCGGATCCCACCGGGGGCATGTGGTTGTTTTTCTTCTGCTTTTCTAATCAACTAGCTTTAAGCGATAACATATTCAGTAATATAAATTGATCAACACCACAACATAAATAAATCAATTAAAAATTCCCTGTGCCCCTTGGTTTCTGTGGCTGTTGGCTTCTCTCATATTTATAACGAGCCTCTCATTCCCCTGTCCTCGTCTGCTTTATATATATATATATATATATATATATATATATATATATATATATATATATATAAAGGGCGTTCCACCTAAACCTTAAACAATATTTAGAAGTAGGTTTCTTGATTTAGAAGAACGCTTTTTGCGGTACAACATTGTCAGCGGTGTAATACATGAGAATGCAGCTAAGACGTGATAACTGGCAGGCTGGTTAATTAATACTGCATAGTTAAGTTTTTAAGAATTACTGTTAGGCTCCTCCTTTATTAATAGGCATGTAGCCCAAAGTAAATAATATTCATATCAGTTCTTATAATTCTGTAAGCGCGGTTACCTTCGGCGCGGTGGGCCAACCAATTGTGGCTAAATCGCGCCGAAATACAAGCGCTCTAGAGAAGCTTGCAGGCAAAGCAAGCTCTGTAGTGCACCTAATTCTTCGAAATAGGCAAAATTTCTTGAGCCACAGCGCTGAGGGTAAAAGCGTTTTCGAAATTCTACAAACTGATATGGACATTATTTAAGTTGGGCTACAGGCAATTCAATAATTAAAGACCCTAACAGTAATAGTTACTGAGTGAACTATTCAATATTAGTTAACCAGCCTGCTAGTTACCTCTTAGCTGTATTCTGATGTACTACGCCACTGACATTGCTATGCCGAAAGTAGCTCTCATCTAACACAAAACCTCATTCTGAAAATTCTGTAGTCTTAGTGGAAACACACACACACACACACACACACACACACACACACACACACACACACACACACACACACACACACACACACACACACACACACACACACACACACACACACACACACACACACACACACACACACACACACACACACACACACACACACACACACACACACACACACACACACACACACACACACACACACACACACACACACACACACACACACACACACACACACACACACACACACACACACACACACACACACACACACACACACACACACACACACACACACACACACACACACACACACACACACACACACACACACACGCACGCACACACATTGCGATGAATTATAGCTGAATGCAATGCGCATACATAGTCAGCATTAAACCTTCTCCCTTTATTTCTTCCGCTAGTGAACTGATTCATTCCATAATCTTTTCAGTATTCAGTATGTATAGACTACTGTCTCAATCACTGACGCAGATTCCAGAAGGCTTTATAAAATGATATGTAGCCTGTAATCATAGCTCCTTCAGTACTTGCTATAAAGCGGGGCAGTTGTTTATTTACTTAATACCCAGAGTTCTTAAGAATATGTTCCTTGGTATGAACTAAGCATGACATACTATTTTCATTCGCGGAAGGAAGGTTCCAAGTTTCCACACCAACGCATCTCATCCTTTCAGATCGGTTTTCGTATAATCTCTGCAGCGGATCAGCTTCAAGAAACCGAGAACCGCAATAATTTAACAGAAAACGGACAGTTGCGGCAGAAAAGTTAGGGAAGACTGGAGGCTGAACTTAAATCCATTGCGCTCAAAAATCTGGCGGCCCTCCGTGGTAACCTAATCTCTTCCTAATCGAGTTAGGGGCCGACGTATGCAAAATTTAAACCCGGGCTTCGGAACGCCACCTGCGTCTAAGTGATCGTAGCCTGTTCAAATAAGGTACGTTTGCTGGAACACTAAGACCATCACCAAAGCACACTGAGGAGCAGTCGCTGAGTGAAACCGGACAACTTAAATTGTTGAGCTAGTTATTTTTTTGCATCCTTTTCGGGAAAACTTCAGTGAAATGTTTGAACACATTTCAGAAGTACTAAGTACACAACACTCATATACAAGGCGTTTCACGTAACTTGTACTCAGCTGCGTTTCCCCGCGTCCATGGTTAAAGATATGTGAAACACCCTGTATACACGCCGTAATGGATAGTGGCTTTGGCGGACGGTTTCTGAGCCGAAGAAGGATGCGATCGAATCCTTGCAGCAGCGGCTGCGTTTTGATGGAGGCGAAATGCAGAAACCTCCGCGTTCTGCCTGACGCCTGTGCGCCCTTTGTGAGAAGCAAGCTGTACACATGTGTCATATCTGTGCAAATGATAAAAATGCACTCAGAATGACTCTAGAAACTGGATAATATCACTTTCATGCTATTCAGACCACTGTTGTTTTAGACTCTAAACACAAATACGCCTTTATGTGAGTAAAAAGGGAATACGATGTCTTCTAGCACACTGCGTTTTATAAAAGGGAGTCCGCTAGAGTAGCGCTTACTCCCGTTTTATTCACTTCTGTTTAGAGTGTAGAAAAAGGGGTACATATTCGTGCGAATGACTTCGTAAAGAGACCTCCAATGTGGCACGTATTCGGACTTCAGTCTTATCGACCTATAGAAAACTTGCTGTTGAACTGGAAATTGCTTCAAGAAGTATTCGAGGTAGTGGACTGATCGAAAAGGATCAAAATCTCAACAATTTTTCAGATGTTACTTTTCCGGTCAAACTGAGCCGCGTCGAACTGTGCACTCGGGCTTTCAAAAACACACACATAACCAAGCGGGTCTTTTAGCAAAATATCAGAACACATTGAATGACTTCCTTGATAGTTGGATGGTATTCACCGCGCAAAAATATCTTATGAGTATGGGCCGTAATTCGTTTTCCGGCATTGAAGCAAGCGGGATGACATGTTTCCCGCGGTCCTACAATGAGTTAATGAACCACAGCTGGTTGAAACTAGTCAAAAGCCCTAAACTATGGCGCCTCTCACAATACATAGACAGCTTTAGGCCTTTAACCTTCTAATACCATCTCCACTACTTATCAACAGGTAAAAATTCTGAGCTAATTTTGCTGCTTTTTGTTTTGACCATGCTGGTAAAATCTACGAAGGGCGATGGAGCAAAGGTAATAGCTGTGGCGCTTTTCTCCCTTTTCTGGCTTTGAACGAATTCCCCCAAGTGCCCAACTGCACCACATGCCGAAAGATGGCGCTGTCTCGAAAGCACCCATGCGTCATGACGTAGATCCACCCGAACAAAACTGTATTTATACTGCGAAAAGGAATAGCTGGCGCCATTTTCCAGTACCAACGTCCATTTTTAATGTGCATCTTAATAAAAAATGAAGGCGATATAAGTTTAACCGTGCAAGCACAGTTTGGCCAAAAGAGCGCCACAGCTAACTCGTATGGTCTGCGCGAGGTGCAGTAAAAGATCAATTTTTCCATGCACTTCACTCTGGAGAAGCCGAGAATAAACCCACGGGAAATCCTGAGCCCATTAGAAAACAGGTGATACAGGGTTCGAACCACGCGTACTTTGGGGCGCCAATGGTAACGGGCGATGGCGTTTAGCCAAGACAAAGACTGTGCTCAAGTTATCTTCAAAAAATAAAAAAATTGTTCGCGTTGGCAGCGCTTTTCTGCACTCTCATGCAAATTCTTAGCGAGCAAAAATGGTTTCGCTCGAGCTGCTGCGATGCTCTCGACGATCAGGGCATAGCAAGAAAAGAAAGAAGTAAGAATTTGCACTATAGCGAACATTTTAATACCCTTAAGGCTCATCGAGCGCCTAAACGGAAAGGCGTCACGCTAAGGGTTATTCCAAGCATGGTGGAGCTTTTAGAGTCTGGGATAAGGAAGGGAGAGTAACATCAGAAGTCCATTAAGCCAGTGCTCCGTCTCAAAGAAAGTGTGGGTTCGAGTGCTCCTTTTTCCTTGAGGATAACTGAGGACTCAGTAGCCCTCTCATCAAAATGGCGTGTTCTGGGAAGAATATCCATAGAAGAATGACAATATAAGAAATAGAGTGCTCTGTTACTATGTAAGGATCTGTTAAAACTGCGCCCTAAATATATCACGCTGATGTCTTCGGCACTGAGCGCCAAGAAAGCCAAGTCCGCAAGTGCATACGCGGTTTTTATGCGTCGGTGGTTGGCATAATGGACTAGCAACACTAAACGCGCGCTCATATAAAGAGTTTTCCATCAGGCGAGGATGCCACACGTCGTCTCTGGGCTGTTGCAAACCTGTTGCAAACTACAACTCCCTTCCGTGTTCACGGAGGCTTCCGTGAATGAGATTCTCGCGTCTTGTGCGTTTAATATGTTGAGACTAGAGTCAGTGTTAATTTGTTCAGAACGCTTTGCATTGTTCTCAAGATTCCTCTCACACGAAAATGTAGCCAAAGTCTGCCCCGTAACATGATGTCATGTTTGACGTTAAGTTTACCACAACCGGTTAAATGTCAGTCGGCAAAGCTGCCCATTCAGAATAAGCCTGCCATATTGTGATAATCTGCGGAGTCTTTAAGCTTGGAAGTCTGATATCCCGCTTCTCAGACAGGTTTATCGCTTAGAACGCCTTGACCTTTACGTCGGATTGGGATCCAGGTAGCTAGCTACCAGTAATTCTTGAGGCGGTTTCTAAAATCTGTAATTTGCATGGCAGCGGCTGTCTCAGGCGTTGGTCTCCACACATCGGATTTGACTGCCTCACGAGAGCAAGAAAAAGAGGGTACAGGCATTGGAAAGGAACAGTTATAATATGCACGAAAGTCTCTATTGCTTTGTTCCTCTGAGCGAACGTAAGCTGCCAAACTACCAGCTTCACACAATCCGTCGTGCCGCATAATGACGGAACTGCCCCACTTTTTATCCTTTTAGGGCAGTAGAAGTTATTGTGGCAGCTGCAGCATCACAACCCCTCATCATCTGAGACTGCCCGCTTCTGGCCTAGATGGGTACGTATGGGGAGGATGGGGGTAATTACCTGCAAAATGGTGAGCGTAGTTGGGCACGCCTGTGCTTTGTGACGAATGAAATGGTGCTGCTGTTCTTCCGACCGGTGCTCACGAGAGAGGCGTTTGCTACTAATGACAGCATCGCGCCTTCTGTAAAGCTCTATTCTGGAAGAATACGTTATTTATTGTTGGGTCTATCAATAAACTCGACTGCCGCAACCGATGCCGACTGGGGAAGGGCAATTTTTCTTTATCTTCTTAACAAATCTAAATTAAAGGAAAAAAAAGCGAAGACCTACAGCTACTTTTTTTTGTTCGCTTGCCGTGAGCTGTCTTGCACCTCACTGCGACAGGCCCCGTGATTAGTGGGAAAAATAAAGACGAAAAATTACAAAGCCAAGCAATGTGAAGAAATTAGCTTACGAATCGATTGTTAGGCCGAAACTCGAGTACGCTGCCGTGGTGTGGGACCCTCACACGAAAAAGGACATTGCACGGGTAGAAAAAGTTAAAAGGCGTGCTGTGCGGTTCAAATACAATAAATATAAAACCTCCGAATCTCCATCTCTCCTAATGCAAACAAACCAGATAAAACCTCTCAGCATCCGAAGAAAGATAGCAAGAAAAGAATTTTTGTACTGCTTAATTCAGGGAAAGTTTGGCATCTCGGCAAGTCCTTATGCTATTCCATCATCAGCTCGAAAAACGCGACGCACACACAACTGCAGCTTAACTTCTCACTTCGCAAAAACAAACTCCCATAAGTTTTCATTTTTTCCGAAAACAATCAGTGATTGGAACTCACTACCTGAAGAGGTTTTTACGTGTGCTAACTTCAAAGAGGCCATTACCAATGTATTTTAACCACTGAAAATGCCCTTCTGAAACGTGAATTTGTGACTATTTTAGATCTGACGAAGATGTATCTCGGAGTTCTTTAATATCTGCATGCATGAATTTTAAACATATTTATGTACGTAAGATGCTCTGTCGCCATTTCTTGTACTATTTGCTTTTGCCCTCCCTGCTTGGACCAAAGAGGTCTGCAGTATCATGTAAATAAAATAAAATAAATAAATAAAATCCACTTGGAGGGAACCGAAGCTTTCATTGGTTTTGGGAAGCAGGATTATGACCTGTTTAGGAATTGGGAGCTTGCCCTCCATCGCACTCACAGGAATCTCCAACGATGCCACTTTGACGAGCAGTTCGTCGAATGGGGCTATATCCTTGTTCACCGAATGTAGCTTTGATCGCTTACCAGTCATAGCTACTATTTAGTAATGAAACCGTGCCATCAATGCTACCTGATCCGCCATATTACTCTAGAATTAGGTGCGCGCTTCAGCAAAGTGCCCTCCAATCAAAGCTTCCAGAAGAGCCAGCGCTTTCCAGTGTGAAAAGGCCAGTTACCTCAATCTCTTTTTTTGCAAAGTTCATTGCAACGTCTCTATTTTCCTTTGTTTTGCCAATGTTAGCTGTCTGCCAGGCGCTGCCACTCAAGCCCTTTGAGGCTTTGGTAGGCCTGATTTATGTTGTCTGGCAATTGACGTGAATAAAAGTTCTATCTATCTATCTATCTATCTATCCGGTGATGACTAGCGTAAACCTGTTGCCTTAGTCTACGGTAAAGACGTGCATGCCAGACACTTTTAGAGAAGGTCTACCTTCTGCTGTTCACAGCAGTTTCGTACCTGCATGGTAGAACGTTCCACTCCGGACTTTCCAGCTGTTGCGTACTGTTTACGTAAATGGTGAGCATAGTCTCGCTCTATGAAGGCTGCGCTCCAGGAGCCTCGTGTGTGAGAAGTTCGAGCTACTAAGCGTACAAGGCACAGGGCGTCGGGAAGCGGTTCACCTGACTGTGCTCAGAACCCCAAGTATTTGGTTATTTTGGCTGACATCGGGAATCTCGAGCGGACGTGCGATATGCTGATTTGTGCCTGCAGCCGGACGGTGGGAAAGACTCACGGCTCGTTTTCCGCATAGCAATCCCTGTAGTTAGATAGTTTGTTACCGAGACCAAATGTCTTCAGTGTTCTAATTGGCGCCGTCTGAGGCCTCCCCTTCGCCCTGAGCACACTGAGGATTCGCGGCGAGCACGGAACCCTATATATCCCTACCTGAAACCTCGTGAAGCTTCGACTTGTGACAGTATCAAACTTGCGAACGCTGCTTGCACGACCACTCGTAGGAGAATATTTTATCCCTGTTGGTCAGCAGAGTTTGAAAGAATAGAAAGAGGAGAAAGTAGTACATAGGCAAAGAAGACATCCCCGGTAGAATACATGTGCTCCTATGGACAGTCGACGGGAATTAATATCTGCAGTGGGTATACCCAATAATTCGCGTGCGTATCTCCGTTTTTAAGGTCTTACTTACAACTACACAGCGCAAAGACAAACACGGACAAGTAAGGAAACACCACAAAGCGCTGATTTCAGCAAAACTTTATTGCTGCGCGCAGCGTATACATATACCGAATCGCGCGCATGCGCAGCAACGGTCTTAGGCGCCCGCTCCTGCGTTTCGTGTCGGCGTCGGCGTAACACGCCACCTGAGAGGTGGCGTGCTACTGCGTGTGACAGGTGGCGTGGTGGCGTGGCACCACCTTCCAAGGCGTTAGCGGAGTAACAGACAACTGGAGGGTGTCTGCAGCGGGAAGATCTAGCACGCCACCTTCCAGGCGTGGCAGGTGTGGGTGTGAAGACTTGCGCTCAAATTTCGCATTACCAACTATCGTAATCGTCTGTCCATTAATTTTTCAACCATAAAGACAAGAATATGCGCGTAAGGTACTCCATGACTACAGCGCAACGAACGGGACAAGAAGAAGGACACAGGAAGGGACACAACACAGTGCTGTTTTTTTTTGTGTGTTGTGTCCCTGCCTGTGTCTTTCTTCTTGTCCCGTTCGTTGCGCTGTAGTCGTGGAATATCGAAACCAACTCGCCCAGCAACTTACCTTGTCACATAAGGTAGTTGTGGGTAGCTCATAAACTATGTTCGGTTCTTACGCTCGGTACACGCACTACACAGACGAGATACAAAAGGGAACCTCTCCGTCCACGTGCGCGGGAATCTGCACGAAGCTGGGTAGCGAGGAAGAATGCCAGAGGGCAGAAGTGCTGGAGGCAGACGTCAATGCGAGGCGTTCTCAAGGCCGCCGCCGTCCAGGACGTAACTCGACAACGCCAGTCTATATCGGGACCCAGCCTTAGATTGCTGTCTGCCCCTATATATACATGCTTCAGGGGGCGCACTCATCGATCGCTGGCACTCTTCAATACGAAGGCACCCACACGGTAGTGCGCACCGACCGACCGGCCGATCGGGAAATACGCCTCACCTCTCTTTCTCCATTCCCCTCTGCTCCGCCCTCCCCGAATCTGTCAGAAATAGGCGCCGAGTGGGCGCTGGTCTTAGCTAGCACCGGCCTGCCGCTCCACGGGAGAAAGGGCGAGGTCACTGGGTTCTGCGTACGGCGTACTTCCACCGCGCAACACGCAACAACGAAAGCAATTTGTAACTGCGTGGGATAGGAAACACCTGACTTTCACTACTCTGAAAGGCGGGGGGAAGGGGAGGGGGGGGGGGGGGCTATTCTGAAAGGATTTTATTTTAGCCCTCCTTCCTTTTGTTTCTGTGCCATTAGCCGGCACTGCCTTTGATACAAGAGGCAACGAACAACATTGCACGCTGACTAGCAGTCGCGACGTTAGAGGCGGCAGCTGGAAACACTAAATGGGCGAAGGGATAAATATGGAAGTCAGTCGTTACAAAACAGTGTAGTGCGACAAAAATAAATTTAAGAGGGTTGTGCTAGGTGGCCGAAACCGGGTTGTCTTCCGGTATTTCTCATTCTGAAAGAACCGGAAGCGCGTTATCATGCCGACTTGCAAGTATAGTTAACAGCTTGTGTTCGAATGGCTGTTGAGATCGCTCTCGGTTTCCATGGAAGTCCAAAACAGAACTTAGCGCCGTGCCTCGGTTAGAATTAGCAGTAATATCAGTGAGAAAGCACTACTACAGACGTACAAACCCAGAGCAGGACTCTTGCCCTCTAGTTGTTTTGTCTTGTGCTCCGAACTAACCCGAGCTTACCCGAGTTACTCGGGTGAGCTCGGATAAGTTCGGAGGAGTGTCGCGCCATCTGTAGCGAATAGCGCGCCATCTGTTGCGCCATCATGACAACCTTCCCTGGTAGGTGGCAGTTAAATTAATGACTGCTCGCGAGAAGTTGCTCGGAAAGAGCTACATGGGAAGCACAATAACAAGCGGTGGCTGGGATAGAAACAGACACCTGCCAGTGCAGTGGGGTGTCGCTTAACCGTTTTGTCACTGCGTTGGTATTAGTACGAGTACTCGCCGCCAACTATGAGCGTTAAGAGAGTGACCAGTTCAGCATATATGAGCGCTGACCAACTAAAGCTATTTAGTTTATTTTATTTCTCAAGGTTGGCCAAGGTCAACTTGATTCAAAGTCTCGTTTATTTCTCGTCATTTCCCGCATTACGTGAATAACTTGTGAGGCTTCACCACACACTGGCATCTTCGAAGTTAGGAAGCTAATAGTGGTTTCGTACTAAATTTATAAATGGCGACAGAATGAGGTGTTACTGTATCTCGTTTGGAGTTTCTAATATCAAGGTACTGTCTTCAAGATTATTTGCGTTTTAATTAGGTTTGCGCGAGAGCGAGGCAAAACGTCGGTTCCGATCATTCATAACAAAGAATAGAACGTATGACGGCATTATGATTACGAGGAAGCATGCACACGGTGCTTATTCTTTGTTGCTTCCTTATTCATTACGTGTCCTCTCGTTGATCATTTATCGCGCGCTAAGGGAATGCAGGCTAGCCGAACACATCCTCTTACTAATGGCACGGGCCGGAACGTTTCACGTTTGATTATTTTTATAAGTCCCACGATAACAAAACAAAACAAAGCAAAAAAAAAAAACCCTCCTCTAACTCTCTGAGAACAACTTCAGTGCAGAAGGCATGTGAAATACATTACCTATAGAAAGGTTTGCAAGTAACAGAGAGAATGAAAAAACAATAAAGAAAAAGGAGCGGTGGGGGTAGCAGTAAGGAGCGACGGACGGGTAGGTAGCGCTGAAAGTTTCCACTGTGCGATTTGATGCGAATAAAATAGATAGCTAGGATTTGAGCAGGACTTCACAAATATACAGCTCCTGGCCTCGTATTTATTTCTCCGCTCTTGCCTCTCCGACCCTTCGATCCAACATTATTTCGATCTAAAATTATCGAAAGTCTGAATGCTTCTGCTGGAAACTGAGTGCGCTTATAATGTTTTCAACATTTCCTTCGACCCATTTTTTTTTTGGCACGCACAGCACCTCACAGTACGCCAACAAATACCGGCAAGGGATTGGCAGGCAAGCAACCGCATTACCAATAGACGCACTAGGTTAGTAAATGTGAATGCCGTTAAAGTTGAAACGTGTAACTAAAATGTAGGCCTTTGTTGAGGCTGTAAACTCTCGAGCTGCTTGACTTATACCTCCAGCAGCAGCTTTTAAGAGTAAGACATTTGTATAAAAACAGCCTTCCGCAACATTTTACCGAGCAACATCATAGAAGTAACATTTCGCAGAGAAGAGCGCATGAATGCTAGGAGCAGAATAAAAAACGAAGAGGTCGAAAATACAATCTATCACTTCGCACCGAAAGGCACTGAAATACCAAAGACAGTTGGAGCGACCTTCTAGCCTCGATTCTTAAATTTTAACTTGACAGAAGGCGACTTCCTAAAGCGCATTTTTTTAAAAAGAATTAAAAAAAAAGAATAAATAAAAATATATCTGTTTCGTAGATTTCAGTTGATTCGCTTCGTATTTCATTCAAATCTCACGACTGGAGACATTCATAAAGGCCACCACACTTTACATATTGTGGGCGCTACACGTGTACAGTCCCGAGTCAGCCTTCGAAACCATTAAGCGAGACCGACGTCTTGAACTCTGGTTCGGTAGCGAGGAGGGAGAAGCGAGGGTGAGGAGGAGCAGACAAGCGAGACCGACTCCCAGCGCGGCATTAGGAAACCCAAGTGGCTTGGACGGCTGCCAGCAGGGCGTTATTGCCTGTTAGCTCTCCTTTCAGCGGCCTCGACGGGTGAGCGACACGAAAGGCTGGGAGCCACTTTCTCCGTTCCACAACATGACAGCCCTCTCTGCCTCCCTATCGCTTTGTAGCTCCCACACGGATAGACGACGCACGAAGGCCGATGCGAGGAGAGATGTTCGAGCCATGGCTTGACTCGCCTCTGCTCAGACGACGAAAGCGACCGTTTACAAACATTTGAAAACGCGAGCCGTCGCGAGAGGCGCCGTTTGCTGAGTAAACATAAAAGTGGGACGAAGCTTTTCTTTTTTTGCCATTTCTTTCTTTTAAAGAAGAAACAAACAAACAAACGCTGTGCGGAGTAACAAGAACAGAAACCAGAAGTCCAATGTAGAGAAATGACGCCGTGGTGGCTCAGTGCATATGGTGCTCGGCTGCTGATCCAGAAGATGCGGGTGCGATCCCAGCCACGGCGGTCGAATTTCGATGGAGGCGAAATGCTAGAGGCCCGTGCACTGTGCGATGTCAGTGCACGTTAAAGAACCCCAGGTGGTCGAAATTTCCGGAGCCCTTCACTACGGCGACTCTCATAGCCTGAGTTGCTTTGGGACGTTAAAACCGATAAAACGATAAAACCAGAAAACAATGCAGAGAAAAAAAGAAACAACGCATATGCTTTAGAACAAAAGTAATGATGCGGTGCTTATGCAGCACTTGTTTCTTTCTTGCCTTTCGTGCAACTTCTTTAAAACAAGAGAAAAAAAAGTCTGTGATAAAATCAGCAGGAACCGGTGATAATATCAACACCAACATAAAGTTAAATGTGAAGAAAGGAAAATTGTTTGCGATTGCTGAAAAATAGTGCTTGTACTCTTTTGCACCTACTAACAATAACAGCACGCCAGCGAAGGCAACATTTGGAGGCCAGAAATGCACAGGGAATGGAAATGTGCGCTGTTATTGCAAGGTGGTTTTCATAGAATACCTTTCCCGTGGGGTACCGGCGTGAGTGATTACAACCTCTGTATTCTACTTTCAGAATATCCGAATACGAGGAAGGGAAGAGGAGATGCACTCAGTGCACTTTTTAACACCGGTAATTTGCAGCATATTTACGGCACAATATATCACACAGCGCACCGGATCGCAGTTGGGTCCCACACACAATAGCTCCCCGCACCAATTTTCCGTGCAAATATTCTTCTGGGGCTGTCAATTAGGCCCTTCTCAGTTACATGAGAGATGTCTCAACTCAATTTTCGTGTATGTGGTTCGTTTACGTGTGCTAAATCAGCGATTCACTTCATATGATTCAGCGCTATTGGCGATGCTGACAGTTTTCGCGCGTGTTTGCGTTGCGTTCTCTATAACTTGTTTCTTCTTTTCTTTTCCTATGGAACAAAACAGCAAACCATCCTGAAGCAGTGGCCTATATTTAGCTCTCTACCCACCACTCACCCATATATTAAGCTGCATAACCTAACAGCCTGAGGCAAACATGATCTTCCGGCGTCCAACAACGAACACGCAACATGGAAGCAACAAGAAGAACACTGTATTCACGATTGCTTGTCGATATATATAGCCTACAGGCGACTGCATGATAACAGCCACGTGGTATAGAATTGTGCTAGGCAAAGGACCCATACAAGGAGCGCATGCGCCACTGATACGATACAGATGATGAGAGATAATCAGAAAAAAAAAAATAATGAACCAAGAGGAGGAACGCTTTGAGTAACCCAATCTAAGAAGTACCTCCCCTAATGTCCACTGTAAGCGAACAATAACATCATCATAATAAAATAAAAGGAACGTATGAACAGTAAAGGAACATTCTTTTTAAGTAAGCTTTCGAGGGCTGTGCTTACTTCAATACTTTATTTTTGCAACCGCTCAGTGAATTTACCTCTACCGATTGCAATGAAACCGCCTCGGCCAAAAAGGTACACGCTAGAAATATGTTATTTAGCAACGTTCCCTAGAAGAACTTGCCGATGTAAATTGGGGCTTGAAAAGATGTATCTGCCATGCTATTATAGTCATAGAGCTCATTATTTTGTGAATATTTTTTTTCTCAAGGAAGCGTTGCCATGACACAAAGGCGCGAGAAACGAGTCAGAAACATCGAAAAAAAAATTAGTTTTATATTTAAGCTACACGTACTCCGGAAATGTGAGGTGTGTGCAGTAAAATTTGTCTCCGGTATTCCAGAAACTCTTTCAAGCTTCCTCCTCACAGCCTTTTAAAACATAGTCTTGCAGTTCTGTTCAGGCTAAACTAACATCAGATAACCAAACTCTGAGTGCAGAGAGTAGCTCGCAAGTAAAAACTCTTTATCGATAGCCGGCTTGTCAGTTTAACGTATGTGTTGTATTCTTAAGCTATACTACTCCTGTATAAATAGAGTGTATTGCATATTTGTATAACTTGACATGGCAGAGGCCTTTGCCCTGCAGTGCAACGTTTATAGATATACTTATAAACGTTGCTGCCGTGGGTGTAGTCAGGTTGATGATGATGACGATGACTCTTCTGACAGCAGAACCTGTTCCTTTGTGAGAACAGTTTCGTTAATTTGTGGCCCCTGGTTTCTTAATGTCCGATGTTTATGATGACATTCTTAAGCACTACAAACTATAGGTAACATCTGTTTATCTTCTGTAATGTCTCCGGGTCAGGAACTGATAGCTTCTTTTAGTTCAGAGTGAACTCGATTTGAACTCACGGGCACAGCGAATACTGTCGCACGTCTCGGAAGAAAACTAGACTGGCTGGCTTGTTCAAATTCAAGTCTGTTCTCCCAATACGCCGGCAGGGTCTCTTCAGGGTTTCTCCCTTGAGATAAAACGGTAATAGGACGAGGTTATCGATCAGGCCTTTGAACCTAATTACTACACATAAAAAAACTTATTCTAACAATACCGAAAGTACAGAAGCTTCCGCAGCTCCACTCCAGAAGGCGTGCTTGATGTCCTTGTTAATTTGGTTGGACCTTTTACGTTCGCACACTAATCTGCGAGGTAATAGCATTCTTCCTTCCGAAAACTATGCGGCAGAATTACGCGTCCAGCACGCTTCACTGAGAGAAAATAGCGCTGCAAGTGTATATTAGGCTTAGGAAAGTAATTACTGTGTTCGATCACGCGCAAGACTCTGTTTGGGGATTTTGCGGTTGTCTCAGCCGCACTACTGTTTACTCTGGCCCGCGGGGAACCCAATAATTCAATATTTTGATCCTAGTGTTCCCGCCAGGAGTATGCGGCCCGTAATTAATGTGTCATATTGGAAACTGCGTGCCATGCATTCCAATCTTACTTTTCAGTCAGCGACAGAGAAAAAAACAAAACTAACATTCGTTTCTGTTCTGTTTATTTTCAATTTGGCTCTTTTCCAACCTCTCTGTCTTGTTTCTTTGCTATGGTAAGGAACTTATGGAACTACTAAGTAATAAATATGTTTCGTGTTCTGAGCGAGAACACACTAAGAAAGGCACTTGCAATTATAGCAATATTAACGAGAATCCGTCCAAGCAAATGTTATTCAAGAACATATACACATTACAGAACTTTTTTAGAGGTATTTGGTGTCATTATTTTTTCTCTTCTGTTTGATGGGGGGGGGGGGGGGGCTGAAACAAGCGCGCTCCAGTGGTCCGATTAAGCAAGTAATGACATGCACGAAAATGCGAAGATAATTAGTCTTCGGATCCCGCGCAGGAATGGAGTTGCAGTTGTAAGACGAACGCGAAGAACTCAAAAGAATACTAGGTAAATTTGTAGCAATGTTGAGATACTCGGCAGGACTTCGAAATAACGAGATCAACGAAATATGTGGGACAAGAAGCTTTTGTCTTTTTGCTTCTGAAAGGACGAGTGATTTATCCAGTGCCTGTCTGAGACTTCTGTGAAAGGAAATGTGCAGATAATTATTTTTTGCAGCAAATGAACTCACAAGCGCCAGTACATTTGCTCGGCTCTCATGTCGACAGCAGAGTCCCCAAGTTTGTTCACGCCGAAGGAATCAGCTTTTTATGGCTCGAGAACAGCTGGGCAAGGCTTCGCGGTTAATATGGTATATTACTGCCAACCTCTGTTAAAATAAATAATAGTGTCTTTGGTAAGCCTAATGCGGTGTAAATGCAATAGCATATCTTAGTTCGCAGAAATATTTGGACGCTATAACATGCTGCCTAGTTTGTTGATGGTCACAGAGTTCGTTTACACAGTGCAAAATGCGTGCGCTTGTTAACGTGCTGCTCCCAATGTCTTTAGCTTTACAGGCGACCGCATATACTCACAGGATGTAGCATCGGGAACAAATGCAGACATTGGAATTGAAATAAAAAAATTATTTCTTGAGGCCTGGCAGAACAGTAAAGAATTGCGTATTCGCAAGACGCTAAGCATGGTCGTCCTTGCTTGTTCCACTCGTAATTTTCTGACTGCAATGTTAAGCCGCACCGAAATAAAATTATGTCACTCTCGCGGTTCAGTTATTTCTCCGGCTGATAGTCAATTTACTCACTTGCGCACAAAACGAGTTTGTTCACGCTTCGATAAGTGACGAAGACTTGACACCGCGAATGTAGCTCACTGCGGGAGAAAACACTACCTGCCCACTGAACTTTCGCATTGTGTGGTTGACCTGTCTGAATTAGTTGAGTTGTAGGCATTACTTTTTTTTTACCATGTATTAGGAATTTCAGCACTATTTCCCACTGATGTTCAACTTCTTGTACCGTGCAGCAATCTTTTTAGTCCACATAGTATTCTTTTTAGACCACAGAAGCAGCTTTTTTGATGCGCTGTTTAGCGGTTTGTTCTAGTAAAAGAGCTTTTGCAAAGATAAGATTTGATGCGAGTCGTTTTCGGCGCTCAGTAGCAGATTACCCCAAGTAACGCTTGCTCTTATCGCTTTCGCACATGTACGTCGACGCCTACAGTCATTTGTATGTCTTCTTTTGTGGAGACGCACTGTCAACACCAACGCAACCCCATTTTCTATGCGAGCAATCGGCTGGTTTCTTGTTTAGCAATAAAACACTTAACAAGATTATCACTCACTCACTCACTCACTCACTCACTCACTCACTCACTCACTCACTCACTCACTCACTCACTCACTCACTCACTCACTCACTCACTCACTCACTCACTCACTCACTCACTCACTCACTCACTCACTCACTCACTCACTCACTCACTCACTCACTCACTCACTCACTCACTCACTCACTCACTCACTCACTCACTCACTCACTCACTCACTCACTCACTCACTCACTCACTCACTCACTCACTCACTCACTCACTCACTCACTCACTCACTCACTCACTCACTCACTCACTCACTCACTCACTCACTCACTCACTCACTCACTCACTCACTCACTCACTCACTCACTCACTCACTCACTCACTCACTCACTCACTCACTCACTCACTCACTCACTCACTCACTCACTCACTCACTCACTCACTCACTCACTCACTCACTCACTCACTCACTCACTCACTCACTCACTCACTCACTCACTCACTCACTCACTCACTCACTCACTCACTCACTCACTCGTTATGCTTTGCGTCTTTCTCTGCACAACGGCAGTAATGGACGCCGACCCCACATCATCACCTTTATTAGGTTCGCAGGATTACGTAGCCTGTGTCATATCGCGCGGTAGGTTCAGTGCTCCAGAAAACAAAATTTCTCTCTCTTTATACTTCTATAACTCCTTTGCCTTTTATAACTCTTATAATCCAAAAGCAGCGAAGCGATCTTTCCACTATATGAGACAAAGCAGCCGCACGTCCTCGTCGATCAAGGAGGAGGATCTCAGCCTCGCGCTGACGCCCGCATCCCGTTAGCGGCTGTCTTGGCAGGGTCGTCGTCGGTCCCGTGTTGCCAGTCTTCCGAGGTGGGCAGCAGTACCAAAATAACGCTCGCCTCGACCGCGCGACCTGCGAGCGCAACTCGCGAAGCTTCTTCACTGCGGGGTGGCGCACCGGGCCAACGCCGTTCAGTCTCGGCTGTTGCTGCGCGCGAAAGAGCAGTAGACTTTCCGCGAGGAAAAACACGGGGACGCCGCGAGCGCGCGAACCCGCGTTCACTGGATTAACGCCAAAGCCTATAAGCGCGAGAGGCACGCATTCCGTCGCCCGTGTGTTTGTGTGCGTGTGTTTGGCGCTACGCAATTTTCGCAGAAACCGCGAACTGGACTTGATGAATTGCTCTTCAACCCGCGCTTTTTTTTTTCAACGCTGTTTTAGCCCTTCACTTGAACTCACTCTGCTCGTTGCGTTTCCGTCCTGGTGAAAGTGGGATGACTGGCGGAGGGCGGAGACGAAAACGTGCAGCTGCTGGAAGGCAGAGAAAACTTAAAACTAAAATGGGGGTTTTTCACCGATTAATCCTGTTCCGTAAACAATCAAAGTTACGTGCCGAAAAAAACCTAATGGTTAAACAAAAACAAGATAGGAATGAATTAAGGAATTCAGGCCAGCGAGTGGCACGTATAGGGATTGGCGGCCTCAATTTCGAAGAACCGCGCAGGGCTTAATGAACTGTACTTGTACGGATGCCTTTCAACACTGAATTGCTTTTTTTTTGTTTGGCTCGTTCTGAGCTTTGCGATTCCAGTTCCGGGAGAGGGGGCAAGCAACGTGAGAAGATGGTTTGGTTTGTTGGTTTGGTTGGTTTAACGTCCCGAAGCAACTCAGGCTATGAAGGACGCCGTAGTGAAGGGTCCCGGAAATTTCGACTACCTGGTGTTCTTTAACGTGCACTGACATCGCATAGCACACGGGCCTCTCGAATTTCACCTCATCGAAATTAGGCCGCCGCGGCCGGGATCGAACCCGCGTCTTTCGGGCCAGCAGCCGAGCGCCGTAACCATTGAGCCACCGCGGCGGGGCTCAACGTAAGAGGAGGACCGGATTAAATGCAGCTATTGGAGAGAAGTTTACATGTTAAGTGGGCTTTATTTCACATTAAATGACTGCAAAATTTTAAATTAAGTTCACTGCACCTAACTCACTGTACTTGTTCATCGAATGATGGAACGGGTGTGAAGAAGACGGTAGTGTTCTGCAACGCGCGTATCATGCTTGCGCTTACGTTAAATCCTGCTTTGGTTGAGGGGTTCGTAACGAAACGATACGATTGGTTTGGTTTGGTTTATTGGGGTTTAACGTCCCAAAGCCACTCAGGCTATGAGGGACGCCGTAGTGAAGGGCTCCGGAAATTTTTACCTCCTGGGGTTCTTTAACGTTCACTGAAACGATACGAATAAAAGATTGTTATACGAAAATAACTCTAACTGAAAATGTCGCTGGGAAAATGGCCCCAAAGAGGAAGCGCAAGAGCCAGGCGTGCAAGGGCGGCGTGGCGTCAAGACGACGATGGTACAGGCGACTGTACGACCAAAGAAACGAGCATGTCTATCGTACCAGTATTCAAAGTAGTGCCTAAATTTTGAGGCCTTCAATGGGAGTTTACCACTCAGAAGTTTGTTTCTTATCTTGAAGACATTCGCGTTCTTCAGAAACTTGATCTTCGGTATCCTCAACCTGTATCCTCAATTTTGAAAATTCGCGATTGTGATGTTGTATGTGTATTCCCTTTACACAACTTAGTTCCCATTTTGATTTGCTGCCCATTTTATTTCCAAAGTGGCTCTTCTCTACTCAAACCCTCTCCTATGAACAGGGCTGCGTGTCAATGGGTTTAAAAGGTCCTCTAAAATCTGTTTTTCCAATGAACAGCTTTTTTCCTTTCCCTGTTCCTCTTACCCTCCGCTCATGTTAGTTCTTTTTCTAAAGGCTGAATATGCGGAAATGCATTGGAACAAAAAGATAGGTAAAAAAATCGGGCTCATTAGGAGATAAATGTGAGGACATCTAGCGTACTTAATAGATACTATTGCTTTCAGTAGCGCCTCTAAAAGCGGTGAGAAGATGTTGCGTCGGCTGATGTGTACCGGATAATTAGCATGCCGTAACTCCTCGCAGAAGTACCTCGCCATATCGAGTACATGCTCCGCCATCGCATGCCATTTTAATGTAGGTTTCTTGTTCTAAACATTTCCTGCAAACACTGCGACGTGTGTATTCTGGCTGCTTTAATTTTTCAGTCGTTCGGTAGCGTGTTACGTATTGCGTTCCTTTGTATAACAAAGCCAGCTGAAGAAATGGTAAATTTTTGTTTGAATTTCCAAAAGACATTTTCCTAGTAATCATTGTGTCGTAACATTTCAAACTCCTGCCGAGGAAGCGAAATTTCCTGTTATACCTCCCGGCTACGAATAATTACTTTAAAAAAATGCGTCTTTCTCAGCGGCAGGTTTCCTCATGATATGCTACTGAAAGTATCGTCGCTATCACTAAAAGGTTGCGCATAGCACAGAAAGACAAATCCATGCCGCGTTCTGTGACGGGCTCTTTCATCATTCTGAAATGAAAAGTTAGCGCTTCCGGTAAACACGCTTCTCCTCTATGCGGGGCCCGTCGATAACATGCGTTATTTTTGACAAGCGCTCAGCCATTCGCTCTGGTTCTCGCATGCAAATGAGAAGCAGCCTTGACCTCGAAGTAGAAATGTCAACAGGAATTTTTTATTTCTGCTCTATTTGTCCTTTCCACGAATAGGAACACGCAGGCAAAATTTCTGAATCCGTCTATCGGATGCAAAACAGGCTACCACGAGAACAAACATGCATAACAAAAGTAAACGCTGCAATGCTGTGCTCAGCAGCATGCCACCCGCCTATGCTCTAAAAGCACTGATGAAGGCAAGAAAAGCCGGAAGTGACTTTCGAGCAATGGTGGTGTTGCCAACAAACCCAAAATTGAAGGTCGCTGTAGATAAGCTGGTAGGAATAAAGCTGAAGCAAAAAGAAAAAAAAATACTCGTGCGCCAAAGTCGTAAGGTTCTGTACAACCCATACATATACACGTGCGCTGACAGAGACGGGGGGGGGGGGGGGGGGGGGGGGGGTAGGGAGGTAGTAAAGATGGCTTCGCGTTAACACTTCTCTCTTTCTCACGCCCCGGGGGTTCGCGCCAGAGAGAGAAAAAGACAGCCCTTGGCTGTAAAATGTGCCCAATGACCGAGGCTAATGGGCCTTTCGCCTGAAGTCAATGTAAGCTAGAGAGAACACCCCGTGGGAGTGCAGTTAAAAAAGAATGAAGGAAAAGAAAGAAAGGGGATTGACGAGTTCTGTTTGGTTTTTCACTCTTGGGCTCCTCAGCAGCCCTCCTGGTCGTGTTTCTTTTCTAGTCGCGAAAGTGCGGAAAACAACAGGACGGTTTTACCGGCTCCCCTGTTTTTTCAAGCTCCCTCATAAATGAAGGCCACCCATTGTGAAGGGGAAAACATTCCGTAAGCTTAAAAAAATGCGGAATAAAAAAAAATGTTAAGAGGGAAGCTTCTCTCCGCAACAGGAAGCACAGTATTTTTGGGAGATTCTCGTGCAGTATGCAGGCCGCGGTGTATTTTCTATTAGGCCCTGGCTTAGTTGCTTGGCTGCTCAGGTGCCATATATAACGAAATTCTCACTGGGCGCATATAGAAGAAAGGACTGCCTCTCTATATAAATAACAAATTTAAGATGATAGATTGAAAGATACCAGAAGGATACGGACATTTGCGTGACATAAGCTAGAAACACATACTTCTGGCCCCAGTTTCCTTAAGATAAGAAGTTTATTTAGACAGGTACAAATGTCTGGGAGAATGGCGAAAAGGCAGTGAGATGCCTGACAAAACGCCATCCCCCCCTTCCCCCCAACACCCAGAAGTTGACACGTGTTCAGACAATGCAGTAAGAACACCGCCAGAGCACACAGAGAAAGCTTCAAAGACAACTTTAACATCTTACTTAAAAGAGCCCGTTATACAAGTAAAAAGGCATTCTGAAAAAAAAAAAGGCAAACTTCTTTAACATGTTTCTTAAGGCGAAATCATTTAATGGCTCATATTGTCGTCTGTCCGTTAACAAAGTGTGTCACACGCGTTTAACTCGGG